>NW_015113333.1:0-2760 GCF_001443285.1 Poecilia latipinna
GTCTTATAGGGCGGAAAATACGGTATTTTTAATGGCTAAAAACATACAATACCTTTTTTAAATAAAAGATGTCCAGTTTTGTGTTGATGGCACACTGGATATTTTGTTTATTTCATATTAAAATTAGTCTGAAACATTTAGGTGTGACCCCCCACCCCCAAAAAAAAAAAACAAAAAAAAACAGTAGGACATACTTTTTCACATCTTTGAAGATTTTATAAATGCAGCCATTTAATAATTGTTTATTTATTCCTCCATTTAGACACTAAAATGTAATGAAAACCTAAAACAAAATCAAAAGATGCGGGAAGGAAAAGTTTAATAAATGATAATGATAATAAACTTTACTACATTTACTAAAGAGTGTTGTGAAAACCTTGGTCAAATACTCAGGCCTGCAGGAAAACATTTCATGAACTGAAGTGCTTCTGTTTCTAATATATCTATTTTCCTGAGGGATGAGTAGATCAACTTCATTAAATAAACAAAATAATGTCCTATGCATGTGTTGCTGTGAAAAGTATAAAATCACAAAGCAAACACCAAAAAGATTTTCTGTGTGATATTAAAGAGATTTGGATGAAGTGAGATTATTGTTTAAGATTGCTGTCATTGTGATAAATTGGGCAACTGAAATCTTAAAGAGACACAAAAGACAAGATACAATCTTTCACAATTGTGTGCGAAAGATGTCCTAAAAAAAACAGAATGTGCATTTGATCTTCATGGTCAAAGGTGAAAATTAAAAGTCGTGCTTTAAATGAGAGAAACAAAATAGATTGTTTACTGCATCTCAGTCTAAAATCAATGACTTGCTCCCTTTGAATTTTAATCTCAGATTTATTCAGAACAGGTTGCAGTGCAGAAAGAAAATGTTGCCATGCATTATAATATGCTCATTCATCCACATCACACTAAGCTGGTCAGAGAAGTAGGATCTTTTCACTGCTCTGCTCAGACTGCCAGCATATAAATGAACACTGACTCAGCGAGACGCCTTTGACATCAAGCTGCCTCCTAAAAGATATTGTTGGATGCAAAACCTGCTTTCAATTTAATTTTACTTGACAACAACCTTTTGCTAATTTTTAATGTGCAAGATGTCCTGCGCTTCTGTAATTCTCGATCGGCGCAACCCTTTATATCATTTCCTCTGTTCAAACCCTCTTGACAGGTTTTTACTGTCCCAAATGCACTACCTGCTGTTCAGGGCTTAAAAATCACATGTCGGTAACTCAGTTAACCCACAATGTGTTTTTGTTTGCTGGGTGCAGTCAGTGCTTCTGACTGCAAAATAAAACAATATTATATATATATATATATATATATATATATATATATACCTGAACATACATTTTTTTAAACAATTTTACAGTCATTTTACATGGCCCCTCCAGAGTTTGACTCAGAGGGGAAGAAAAATGTGTTTGCAACGACTCCCCCAGTATCAGTCGTCCAAGGTGGAGTCAAAACACATACCTTCACTCCAGCGTAATTTGTAAATACTTCTTGTGTCAAGAGAGTTAAGGTACGTAAATCAGTAAGAAACCTGTTTTTAAGTCCACATCTTACCCAAAGAACGCATGTATTGCTATATGCAAACTGCCTTTTACTCTTAAGGTAGTGTTTTTTTTTAAAATCTTAATACCAGATTTCAAAGTAACCTTTCTCGTTTTATGCAATATTTAGTCCATACGCCCGAGGCCAAAATTTCCATTTCAGAGTGACAATATTCTTTGAAAATACACATATCTCTAGATAATATTTTGGTATGATAGCCCTTCCAAAAGGATAACTTAATCATAGTTATCAGCTCATGAAATTGACAACTTTTTTGAGACTGGTGTGTGTTTGGTTTAGGCTCATGGTATGGATGTTTGTCAAAAGTCTATCATATTCATTCCACAGGTCTTGACAGAGCATAATAACACGTATATAATGAATTTAATTGAAATGTGACTTTGTATTTTTATCTTAAAAAATACATGTAAAGGTGATTGAAAAATGAAAGATAAAAATTAGTCTACTTGAAGGTGGTTGTATATTATTGTGGTTGTAAAATGTGTTTTCATCATCTTTGTGGCCAAACCTGGAAAAGACATGTTGGTTATCAGTACTTCCACAAACTCTCACTTAGAAACACAAGTCAAACTTTAAAATGTAGCTATATCTTATGACTTCTGCCTATTGCAGATTTTTAAAATATTTTGCAGATTTCAAACAAATTCCTCTTCACGTTTTTGCATGCATTATACTCAGTCTTCAGAAAAAAAAAAAAAAAAAAAAAACCTGGGTTGCTCTGATTAGCTCTGAGGGTCCCACCTTAATTCCAACACTCCTTTCAATCCTCCTTCCAACACTCCTTTCCAAGTTCAGTGAACATTTCGCCCTCCTTTGATGAGATCAACATGCTTCTCATCTCTTTTGGTTGTAACAGACCACAGAAAAGGGTCAGCGAGAGAGAGAAACTGAAAAGGAAGAGAGAACAAAGATATAATGCAACAGAAGTTGAGTGACGTGTTCAGATCTGCTGCTTGTCCTGCTCCGATCTTTCTGTCTACCTCAAAGCTCTCCATTATTGTGCCCATCTAAAATTGAAAACCTTTTGAACTTCCTCAGTGACCATCATGCCATTGCTCTCATTTCAGTAACGATGAAGACATGACTGGCTCTCATCAAAAGATCCATTCAAATACTGTTGTTAGTTTATAAATCACTGAACGGTTTAGCACCAGAATACATTAAAGATCTGTTATTGCT
>NW_015113333.1:7500-8741 GCF_001443285.1 Poecilia latipinna
AAAAAAAAAAAAAACTCTTCAAGTGATGAGGAAAAAACAGGGATGTTTTAAAAGTAATGTAAATGACATATCTTCTCAGGCCATCTGAAAAAAAAACACACAAAAAAAAAAACAACCTGATCTTATCAGGTGGCTTCTGTGTGAAGTTTCGGCACATATTTCTGTAATTCTGTGGCTCAGCGAGCAGCCAGTTCATGCTTTGTGAAAGTAGACATTGCAAATGGAACGGCACTCGTTAATTGCTTTTGATACGGCTCATTAGTCACTAATGGACTTGCTGAATCACAGACTACAACTGATGTGATGTCACTTGCAGAGCACACTGCGTGCTCTTTATTTATTTGAAAATTGACAGAGCTGTATGAGCTAATATTTGTATTTTCCACTTTTGGTATTTTCCCACAGGAGCTGGCCAAGATAAAGTCGCTGATATAACTTCAGATCTACTGAAGTTATATCAAATCTCAGGGGGAATGTGTCCCCTTAGAATATCTAAAGATCTGAAGAAGGCATATCTCCAAAATATTAGCTTACACCATGAAAAAGTTGGATAATCACCAATGACAAGCAGAAAATACATTTGAATCAGACAGTATCTCTTTAAATTGATTTTACCATTTATGGACATCAGATGCGAGAAATACAAAACTGTCGTGTAAATACGTTTGAGACATTTTCTGGAAACGCAACACAAATTCATCTAAACACAACATCAAGAGCAATCTTTAGAAGTGATTGCTATCCAAATGGAAATTATAGGCCTCGTGGGATTTGGCAACAGGGACAAACAAATCTATGACCTGCCACAGCAGGTCACAACATTCACTTTGAAGGTCTTGAATTGGTGGACACCAGAGTGATGGTGATTCACTGTTTTCTGGAGCAGTGAAACATTAAGACAGTTTGTGCAAGAGAGCGAAGACGTTGTGAAACAGGAAATATATTGTTTGGTTCCGCAAAGTAAACATTGCAACAGTTCATGAGACATTATGTTTTAATAAAACAGTATGCTTGCACAGCATTTATAGTTACTAAAAAGCACACTTTCATAAAATAAACATGATGGACCAAATCTCACTTTTATGTATTTCTGAGGAGATTTGTATGCAGAGTCATTTAATCTTCCCTCAAGCTACTTATTGGGATGGAACAGAAGGTAATGCATGTTGAAACCATCAGTCAATTTTATAGGGTATTCAATATTTTCCATACATGCCATTTTTACTTTGCATTATTAAGAC
>NW_015113333.1:13945-21697 GCF_001443285.1 Poecilia latipinna
GAGACCGAGACCCTCAAAAAATGGTCTCGAGACCAAGACCGATCTCGAGTACTACAACACTGGTTATTGCTTTATCAACCTGCCAGACCACTCAGGTATTCTGGTTCTGGTCTGCTCTGTGTTCCCAGAACCAAACACGGAGAAGCAGCATTCAGCTTCTAGGCTTGTCAAATCTGGAACAAACTTCCATAAAACTGCAAAACAGCTGAAACACTGAGTTCCTTTAAATCAAGCCTTAAAACCCACCTGCTTAGAGTTGCCTTTGTAAGTGAATCATTGATCAACACATTTGATGAGTATTTGCCTGATGAGTTTGACCATATTTGATAAATTTTAATGTTTATTACTTGTTTTATAATTGATGACTGTGTGATGTTTTTATGACATAAAGCACTTCAAACTACCTTGTTGCTGAAATATGCTATAAAAATAAACTTGACTTTTACCTTTTGTCACACCAGAACAACAAACTTTATAGGATTTTATTGAGATTGTATGTGATACAATAACATAAACTGGTGCATTATTGCACTCAGTACTTTGAAGATGCACTTTGCAAAACATGGCAGGTCTTTTGGGGTATGTCTCTGCAACATTTGCAGGTAGAGGAACAGCTTATTCAGTTTTTATTGAAGTATTTTGTTTAGACTTTGAAAGAATTAACATATTTGAAGGTGATCACAGAATAATGTTGTTTCCTAGGAGTGAAATATCTACATCTGGATGCTTGCAGTAATGGTAAGACAAATTATGAAGATGTCTTCCTTCCCTTTAATCCAGGCCAAAGGAGCTCCACCCCACAGTTCCAGCATTCTTAGAAAGTTTATTAATTTTTTTGTTTATTTTCTGACCTTGGGCCTTTACTAAAGCTGATAAATTCACATAACATAGTTTCTAAACTCCAGCACAAAGTTCTCATGCTGGCTCTTCTTGTGAAAGGAGCCAAATGTCTGTGCATTTTCCCCTAATTTTGCACCACGCAGAATCTGAATCAACCTGAGAACCTCTGAGATAAGTTAGAGGTATTAGACTACCTTAATACAGTCTAATATTCTTGACTGACAGTTTTGAGATTCTGTGCTGAGATACACTGAGAAAGCAATCTATACAGGACTCTGGACTCAGTCAGAATGGAAGTAATTTGACTGTCCAGCTGCTAAGGATATATTCATGGATTACCCCAGGTGTACTAGGAAGCCCAGGGAAATTTATTTGCTCATGAGACTTTTACAGGCTGACATTTCTTGAATTTCTATTATTGAATTTTTGACCATTTGCCCTTCAGTTCCCACTGGGCATTTTTAAAATATCATCAAACCAAGACAGTTTAAAAATATGCATCGATGATGCACAGTAGTGTGAAACAACTGATTTCTTTGGATTTTTAATTGCCTGACTTTTTTTAGACCATGAAATAATGTTATCAGATTATGATGGTTGAACAAAAAAAAAAAAAAAAAAAAAAACAGTTTTAAAATGTTTATTTCTTTCCACAAATGAAAAAAAGTCTGGGAACATGAGGGAGGTTAAGATCTCAAAAGCTCCTGAATAATGCCTGGATTTAGGAAATTAAAGAAAAAGAAAAAAAAATGGAACAGTGGTGAATCTTCCTGGGAATGACCAGCCTATCAAAACTATTCCAAAAGCACATTATTGATTCATTTAGGAGGTAAAAAAAGAACCTAAAGGAGCATTTTATGATCTACAGGCTTCACTTGCCTCACTTAAGCTCAGTGTTCATGATTCAACATGAAGAGACTGGATAAATAAAATCACATCCATTGGAAAGTTCCAAAAGCAAATACCACAACTTACCAAAAAAAAAAAAAAAAATTAATGTTTTGCCCCTTGCAGATTGTTTGCGATCCTTAAGCCCTTAGGCATCAAAATCACTTATTTGTAGTGTAATGTACAAATTCTCAGCCCAAAACTAAAACACTCAATCAAATAGAGGTAAAAATATGTGCTTTAGATACTCGTAATGACCAACTAAGTGCTACAAATTGCTGACATTTGTGAAGCAGCGGGAATACTACTTTAACTTGTGCACATTTTGTTAAATTTTCGAACTCCATCTCATAATGTTCTCCCTCCTCTGGGTCACCAAATGAGCTGCATGTGATATGGAGTCACTCCAGTCGCAAACTGAACAATTCCCTCCATTTAGAGCCGGCGAGGCTTGATGGGGAGCTGCACGTTCTCTCCCTAAATTATCACGCTTCAACAGCCGCCACAGATTCAACACAATGAAGCCCACTGGGAGCCAGGACACATTCAGAGGGCTTATGAGGGTTCATTTCACATTTTATTCTTTGAAAGTTTGACATTGTGTAAAGCATAGTGCCTTGAAAGAGCACACTCTGAACTTTTGTACATTTGATCAGGTTTTCACCACAGATAACGTGATTTACAGATGATAAACCAACACGACGTAGCAACATTGTGAAGTCGATGGAGAATGATCCAAGATTTTCAAATGATTTACCAATGCAAATTTGAAACTGCGGTGGGCATTTATATTCCCCTGAATCAATCGAGTTTCCCTTTTTCTCATATGTAGAAGCTTAAAGTTTTGCACTTTTCTCTTTGTGAAATAGAGAAAGCTTGGTAAGAACGGACTGCGACATTTGTAAGCATACATTTTCCAGTCTTCAAATCTACAGATTTCCAGCTGTCCTTAAGTTTTGGCTTTTCTAGCACATAAAAGTTCATTGATCTTTACGATTTTCGCATCAGGCTGTTTGCTCATTGTCTTTGTAGAAGTTGAATCTGACCCCATCTCAAGTCTTTTGCAACCTCTTAAGAACTTTTCTTCAAAAATTGTCCAATATTTAGGTCCATTCATCTTCTCATCAGCTTTGAGGCACCACCATTTTTAATTATGGGATCAGTGTGGTAAGAGAGATGTGAAGCACTGCCACAAATAACATTTTGCATGTAGGCAAAAAAAAAAAAAAAAGTAAAAGTTGAATCCCAACTGATCACTTTGGAAACCAGAAACCTTTCTCCCCATGTTTGCAGTGTTTTCATAATTGCATGTGGCTGAAAGAAAACCGGAGGCTACAAATGACCTGCAGCTGGAGTGGAGCTTCAAAACGGATTCAGGTGTTGGAGTTGGTGATTGGTACAATTGGTATTCACATATGCTCTCCATTCTCTACTTCACTCTGAGCTTTTGCCATTTTTCCTTTTTTTTTTTTTTCAACAAAAATAAGTCTAATTCTCTAGGAGTGTAAAACCGGTAGAGACTTACCCCTGCTGCATCTCTGCATCTGTCATCACAGCCAAAGGTGGTTCTACAAAGTACTGACTCAGGGTGGACTGTTTACAAATGCACGTCCCACTTTTTAGCTCCTGAATGTTTAAAAAAAAAGAATTGAAATCTTATCCTTTTTATAACAATTATGAACCACATTATTCTGATTCATCACTTAATAATCCCAACAATAGGGATATTTTACTTGTAACACAACCAGTAGGAATCTTAGCCAAATAAAAACAAAACTACAGGGTTTAGGATCAGTCCAAGCCAGTGACTGCATCAGCTTTGAACACAGAGACTCAGTCTCGCTCATGTCAGCCGTATAACTGAGGATATGATTCATTTCCTGTTTTTATTACCCTTAAATAGTCATGATTGTGCTCTCATTCCTGTACTTTTACCTCTTGAGTCATCAGTGAAAACATTTGGACTAGCATAATAAAAAAAAATTCCACTACTTTTGAATGTAAACGTATCTGATCTAGTTTTACACCGTAGACCAGAGTAAGCTGTAGATTGACTAAAAAAACAATCGAGTCATAAAGTTGTCTAATGCACGCTAGAAAATGTACATCAGCCAGGCCGAGATAAAATCATCCAGAGCTTTCTTCTTGTTTTGGCTGCACTTCTCTCCGAAAAAAGCCAATATGTCATTAATTGAAGGATTGTTTCAGTCTTCCCTGCTTAACCACACCATTTGTCTTGTGCAGAAGGTCACTACTACATAAATCACATAGTAGCAAAGACCATTCATCCTGAGAACATAGTTGTTTCAGCAATAATTAAAAAAAAAAAAAAAATCATTCAAATGTGGGCGAATATTGACTGAGTGAAATAAGTCCACCCAGATGTGGATAAGTCTCAGATACATGAAGATTTACATTGTGAAGCAAAGGTGAGACTGTGCAACTAAATATAGAAAAACAACGTTAGAGCTCTATGCCAAAGTCTAAACATGACTAAATTCAGAGATTGTAGGCAGACTACAATTCGAAAATAGCACAAAAAAATCGCAAATGGGAGAAAGACATAGCAGCACGGAAAAGACAAATGGAAAGAAAAAAAGTTCAGCTGCAGACACCACAGTCATAGATATAACAAATACTATTTCTCCAGTTTGAAAATCCTCTGTTCACATCCTGGCTATGACCTGACGATGTGGAATTTGCATATTCACCCCATGCATGTACGGCTTTTCCGCCTTTCAAAGCCCAAAAACAAGCACGCTGTGTTAACTGGCTGCTCTGAAGAGCTCGTTGCTAAGTCAAGCCAAACAAGCTTTATTTACAAAGCAAAACACCAAACACCGACAAAGGTTTTGAACATAAAAGCGAGATGAAACATGTGAGCGTGGCAGTATGTCCTCTGAGTCCCTGTTTCCTCTGTGTTTCAGCAAACTTATTTTCTCTGAAGCGATTCAAGCATTCCTACCATTTTTTTTATTTATTTTTTAAATACACCCATTTCTAAGGACAAGACAAGGTCATGGTTCTGACATTTTTGAATTTAAAATTTCACTGCACCTAATACTTTAAGGTCACTGAAGATTTTGAGGCAGGTCGAGCCAGAATTATCTAATTAATTTATCATGGCAGTAAAATAAAAAAGCACTCATGACTCAAGTTTCTCAAACTTGTTTCTACTGCAACAATGTGATACAATCATGTCAATGTTGACAAAAAAAGTCTCAGGGGAATTTTTAGACACTTTATGAAACGTACGCCTTGAAGAGTTATGTCAAATCTGAAAGCAAATCTGGGTCTAACCTGGTAAAAGAAAGGTGTCTAACTAATAAAGACACCAGTGAGTGTATGCAAAGAATGGAACATGTCAAGCACTTCCAATCAGATTATTAGAAAAGTAAGGCAGTGTAAAACAAAACTGCATTTGAAATACTTTCGGCCTGAAGGGCTGTGGTGGCACAGGGGCAAAGCACGACCCATGTATTGAGGCCTTAGTCCTAGTGGTGGTGGTTGCAGGTTTGATTCCTGGCCTGGCAACATTTGCCGCATGTCTCCGAGTAGCTGAAATACTTTTGAATAAAGGCCACTAGAGCCAACAAAACCTTTAAAGATACTTTCAGCCTAAACTCCACTTAGATGACGGCTTGACACAATTCAAATCCCACCTCTTACCTCCAGTTCCTGGAATAATCATCAGCTTCTGTCTAAACAGTCATGCAAATTTGGTGGTTTGAAGTTTTTTTTAAAAAAAAAGTATTTACAAAATAAGAGGTCCAGACCAAAGCAGATCTCCACCATCCTGAAAGGAACTGCAACTTTAAGATAGTTCACCTGCCTTTCAAAAGGCTTTGCTCTTTCTCACAGGGCCATTAACTAATTTCTTAATTTATTGGATTGATTAGGTCATTTTCACTTTTACACCCAAAAGGATAAGTCTGATGGATGTGATCATTTAGAATTGTTTAGTCATCTTGGATAACTAAGAAACTGCAGCGTTCTGTTTTTGAGCATGAATTGGATTGTTATTTATGAAGAGTCCTATGAGTATTTACAAGAGAAGAGGCCACCAAAGATCTTCCTAAGTGAAAACATGCCAAGAATGCAATCTGTAAGGAATTCATATACTTGTGTAAAAAGCAAAAGTAAAATAAGTGGTTTAATTTGGATTTGATTACTCTTACTTGTATTTACTTTTCTGTCAGCAAGCTAGTCAGGAAGAAAACATTTAACATGTTTTATTCTCGGTGCCTGCTTCACACAGGAAGACCACTGGTGAAATCTTCTACTTTAATTTTCTATGAAAGCTAATATTGGCTTTGATGTAAATACCGTACATCTGGTTCATAAAACAGTAAGCTGCCATGAGGCTTTCGGGTCTGACATGGTCTTGGCTTTTTCTTCAACTGTGTATTCGTTGTAGACAATTATAACAGGTAAGGCTTCTTATCACCTTTAAAAGAACCAGTTTCCTTCGTGTATACTCTTTGGTCAATAAAGTTATTTGGGGTTTCCAGTGCTTAAGCTTAAATCAGAAAAAAAAACCCTCTAATTGTTTTCTGAGTATGGATATTCATCGTCTTGAAGGTGAGGGAAGGGAGCGCTGCCACCCACCATAAACTACTTCCTGCCTGCGCTTCTTCTTGCAACCTGAATGTCACAAAGTGTGCCCAAGATGGCCCTCGTTAAAGAAAATGGAGATGAATTTGTGAATGTACCCCATTCTTCATGTTCCAGCACACTTTTATGCACTCTAATTCATATGCTTCTCATTTGCATTTTTATGTTTGTTTCTGTGCATCTGTCTTGCAGCAGAGTGCAGCTGGTTTCTAGTGATATCCCAGATCATGTTGTCCAAGACAGTCTTATTGTCTCTCCCCAACATAAAACAGATGACCATCTGTCTTCATCTCCTGTCCTTTTATTGTGCATCGTCTCCAGAGCATTTAGCCCTCACAGGCTTTGAAGTCTTCCACCCCTTTTCTTATGTAACCTGTAACTTCAGTCACATCAAAGATGCGATAAAGAAAGCTCCTCTGTTATACCGTGTGGGAGTCTGATGGCTTTGACACATAGAATGCCAAAAGTGGTGTATTTTAATTCAATGTGAATAATTGATCTATATCATTTTAGCATGACAATAATGGGTAACACTTTATTTGAAGGGGGGTGAATAAGACTGTCAAGGCACTTTCATAAACATGACATAACACCCGTCATGAACATGAATAAGCCTTCATGAATATTTATGTCTGTTGTCATAAAGTGTCATTCGGTAAATTATGACACTTTTAATACAAAGTTGACATTATTCAAAATGCCGTTGTTATGACAACTTGACATTAACCAATAAATCATTACTGATATAAATTTGTTATAATTACTGATTTCACTTTAAAAATTAGGTAACTTTATGTTATTAAACATAACGTTTGAACAGTAATGATTTCTTGATTAATCTCAAGTTGTCATAACAAAGACATTTTGAATAATCTCAACTTTGTATTAAAAGTGTCATAATTAACCGAATGACGCTTTATGACAACAGTCATAAATATTCATGAAGGCTTATTCATGTTCATGACAGGTGTTATGTCATGTTTATGACAGTGTCATGACAGTCTTATTCACCCCCCTTCAAATAAAGTGTTACCCAATAATGTGTAGTATGAATAACTGAAACCTGAAATTTAGTAGTTAATACATGATGTCATAATAAAATTATACAATAATTTGAAATCAAATGGTTTAATCCACTACAGTGTCCAGTCAAATACGCCCTGACGTCTGGATGATCTGAACAGAATCTCGGTCTCGGTTGGTATCTGCAAACAAACCCTTCCAACCGAGCGCAGGTTTTTGGCTATCAAGTGTTTTCTTGCATTGCGGCAATAATCCAACACTTTATTGTACAAAATAATAATAATTATTACTATTATTATTATTATTACATTTATATTTAATTGTGGTCTTTTGTATTCACCTCCTTGGATGTTTCACCCGTTAACTGCTTTTAGTACAACCACTGCA
>NW_015113333.1:26501-97326 GCF_001443285.1 Poecilia latipinna
TGTACTTAAGTACAGTAACGAAGTACTTGTACTTCGTTACTTCCCACCACTGAACCACTGCATATCAAAGTGACAACTTTCCTTAGTTGGTTCTCTTTTAAATTAGGTTCATAGTATTGAGGGGGGTGAATATTTATGCAATCAACCACTTATGTATTTTTTAAATAATTCGGACACCTTTCACCCTTGACTTTAAGATGTTTATCTGTGTTAAAAATATCAGCGCACTAAAAGGATGAAACATCCAAGGAAGACGCATACTTTTTCCTAGGAAATGCTTTGCTTGTAAATAATTGACACGATCGGGCATTTTTAGAATGGGATGCACCTGCCTTGTGAATCCTCCCGAAGACTTCATTTGTCCACTCCCACAGAGGGAGAGCTTTCAGTCTGTCAGACATATGACTTTGCACAAAACAAGAGAAGGACTTCTAATAATACGAGCTCTCCACTTGAGCGTCATCATATTTATTTAGGAACATCATAAAGAGGACCCGGGAGAAATAAAATTTTTTTGTTTTCTTTTGAAGACTTGAGGCATAAAAATAGAACGCAATTATTGAAATGACTCAGATACATTTTTTTTTTTCTTTCCGGACTTCGGGGGTGGATTCCGTGTGTTTTGACCCTCTGGAGATAATCCGCTCTTTGGGGATCTGTTCTTGACTCATTCTCTTCTCCGGTACTCCGTCGCGCTCCTCAGCCTGCCGAACTGCGGTGCGTCGGGGTGCAGTGGAGGGGAGGACACTTCTTTCTCGGAAACTGATGAAGTTTTGCGTCTGGCGCGCGTCCAGACTGCACGTCCTGTACTCACATCCTAAATAATCCCCGAGCGTCAGAGTTCTTCTTCTTCTTCTTCTTCTTCTGCTCTGTGACATAAAAAGAAGAAAATGCAAAATCTAAGCAAGGGTCTCTCGGTCAATGCCCACAAACTCAAACCTGGAACTCCTCCGACGTGTTCACGCTGAGCGCACCTCCGATCAGGCATCTGTGACCATGGCTTCGGCTCTGCCTCTCTACATCGGAATGGAGGTGGTGATCGCCGTGTCCTCGGTCATCGGCAACGTGATGGTCGTCTGGGCTGTTCGCATCAACCGGTCTCTGAGAGACACCACGTTCTGCTTCATCGTCTCTTTGGCCTTGGCTGACATTGCGGTCGGGGCTCTTGTCATCCCGCTTGCCATAACCATCAGCATCGGGCTCCAGACACACTTCTACAGCTGCCTGTTGTTCGCCTGCACGGTGCTCGTCCTGACCCAAAGTTCAATCCTTGCGCTGCTGGCCATCGCTATTGATCGTTATCTGAGAGTCAAAATACCCATGAGGTAGGCCTAAAGGTGAATTTTCACGATAGTTTTTAAATACATCGTCTCATGTGTCTGGAGGCTTTGTGTCTAGTTTCCTTTTACTCCTGCAGCTTTGTGTGGTGGGTGCCTTTGGGTTTTTTATTTTATTGTATATGTTTTTTTTTTTGACTAAGCCATAATCTGATTTCACATTAGTCTTTTTAAATATAACATTAGAATTCAAATTAATCACACCCCTTACAGATTTAGATTTTAAACTAATCGAATTTTTAGAAGTTTGTTTCTAATTGGAAATGAGAGGTCGCCTCTGAAAAGGTAGCAGCATCACTTAAAAATAAGATGTAATCTTTCTGTCTATGTTTATACACCCTTTTAAATATTTCATGGGGAATTTTTGTAGTTCTTATTTTTATAAATAATTTTTATTTATCTTCGAGGATGAAATGCCTTATTGCCATCACTATAATCTTTAGCTCAGTCTATAGATTCTATATCGAACTCCAGTCAATACAAGTTTGTCTGTCATTTATACACAAGAAAGACTTAAATCACAGAAACCTTTAAGCTTTGCTTTAAAACTCAGTTCAGTCACAAGATTAAAAGCCTTACATAAAAATAAACAGATGCCAAAGCACAAATTAAGATCAGCAATATGGTTTTACCACTCCAATGCGTTAATATCATCTAAAAAAGTACAAAAAAACAGGCTAAAATTATTTCTGAGTACTGCTTATTTCATAAATAAAGATAAAAAAGAGTCAATATTTCTCAAAATAATTTTCTGAGAAGATTTTAATGCTTGGTGCCTAATCATATTTTGTGCCCTCACGTGTTCTTATATTTTTCATAGAACTGCCAATGTTGAGCCATTGGACAATCAGCCAATAAAAGGGTCTGTGTCAGAGAATGCATGATTGGTCAATAGGCTCACGGTGGATGCTTCTTGGACTGTGTAATTTGTCAAGCCAGCAAGCCAACACACACATAGAAAGAAATGCTCGTGCACATGTCCGGCTCTTTCCGTGAAAGGACATCAATACAAGTTATAGTGACATTAATCAGGAAACATTTCTAATTTATTGGCCATTATGTGAATACTGACGGTCTAACTGTTCAAGGCTCTGCTGGGCATGTCTGTCTGCTTGAGACATACGAATAAATTCCACAACAAAAATGAAAATGTATCGACATCACAAAACTGCTAAATCACTAATATCTTTGTAAGGATAAATTAACAAGCAGAAATGGATATTGATATAGGAAATATGGCTCAAGGCACTACGTCTGAGTCAGTCGTCAGTCAGTGACAATATTCTGTTGCTTATTTTCTATATTAGTACAATGTGTTGTATTGGTGTAAGCTAATATCTGAGCTATGCCGTACACTGCAGCTGACTATATAATCTTTTGTTGCATTGTACTATTTAGTGCATAAGAAATGAACTTGCTCAGGGTGCCCATGTCATGTACACACAAAAAAAAAAATATCTTCATGCCATATAAGATCTATTTACTATTTTAATCATATTCACATTTCAGTCTTGAATGAATTTTATTTAGCCGTAACTTGAACCAGAAATTGATTTCCCCTCCTCGTGCCTCCCTTGGGACTGTGCAGTGACATGCTTTAAGCACTGATTGCTTTTTATAGCTGAGGTGTTTGTATTTGTTGATAAGGTTGGCCTGAGATTTGAAATTTGTTTTTCGTGCTTTGGTGGTGAGCTTGGAAAGGATTTACAGGTTCTAGAAAACAACTGGAAACCCTGAAGAGAATCAGTGATGGACAGAGATCAGTTAGAATCTAGACAGCCATTTTTTTTTTTTTTTTTGGCTGATGGTGAGCTTATTGGTATGCAGCCAGAGAGCAGGAGCTTTACCAGCAGCTCCGAGGGTTGGGCTCCACATGTGGAGTTAAAACAAATACCGATGCTACATTTGAGTAGTCCTACTCTTTTAACATCCTTCAATTATTTTGTCTTGTGAATGAATGTGTTCCCTCCTTGTCAAGGAAGGAAAGTGTTGAAAAAGAAAAAAAAAAACAAAACACACATTTTATCAGTGTGTTTGTTTTTGGCCAGGTGGACGGTGAGATTACCCAGACAACATGCAGCTGTGATAAGGGGGAGAAATACATGCCTTTCATATTGCTCCTAATATTTACTCAAAACGTTTGTCCATTTCTGCATTCTAGCATAGCTGAACTATTAAAAAAGTGCAAGCTCATGCAGGACCATGCAGGACTTCAAATAATAATAAAAAAGTTGCTCCTAAATACCAGATGTTGTGCGCATTAATAGCATATTTTTTGGGGGTATTTGTAATTTGGAAACGCAATAAAAGAAAAATAGACTTGAGTTGTTTTGCCAAAACACAAAGATCCTCTTCTGCACCATTAAATATAAAATTATCCATCACTTTCTATCAATTGTATTTATGTATTGTCTTTAATTAATTCAGTCAATTTTTACTAAATAAAAATAACTGTTGACACCTGAGTAGAGTATTGTAAGACTAAGAGGTCCGGGGACTGCAGTTTGAGAAAGAGTGCTCTAAAATATCCATATCTTTTTTTGCCACTGGAATGAAAATGTTTTAATAGAGGAAAACAAATTCTTGAGGGTATTTGTTTTCCAAGGTTGCTAATTTAAGAGGTCAAGTTTTTATTTCACAGTCCAAGGCAAATTTTCCCACACAGCCAAAACATCACAGTGGATCTCAAAAATGTACAAAAGTGGCAAATTGCTGTTTTTATTAAGTTAAAATTACATAGATAAATTCAAAACTGCACTGGACAAAAAGACACATACCCTTTCACTTTAATTTAAAAGGTGACCTATCATGCTTCCACAAACAGATCAGGGTAGATCTATTTGATAGATCTATCCCATATACAAAACATGTTCATGAAATTTTTTACAATTGTAATTGTTGGATAATGAGATTTTAGGCCGGTCAGTTCAGCCTGTTTTGAGTTCCTATCAGAATGAGCTGCTTTAGGGCCCCTTGCCACTTTAAATTAAATTAGCCGCTGCTGGCCACACCCGCTCCCCTCCCCCACCTCAGTGTTTACACTCGCAAAAATGGCTGCAAGCAGATGTGCAATTATGTGTTGTGTTATGTGTTGGTTGCAGCCATACAACCAACAAGTGGTTTATGGATGGCAAGTCATCAGCAAAACACTTGTCGTTTCCAGCAGTCATTGTACAGCTGTAAAACCAGCTGACCAAACGTGCTGGAGCTCCGTTTGGGTTGCTAGGTGAAGGGCTTGGCTTGGCTGGGATTGCTAGATCACAGCGCAACAGTGCTTGGGCTGTTTTTAGAAGTACCTGAGATGAAAACGAAAGTGTAGAAATGTGCAAAATTACAACAGCTGGGTAAATCTTGAGTACTGTCATTTGAGTACAATTCCCATCTCCTTTTTTTTGCCACAGTTACAAGCGAGTGGTGACCCCTTGGCGAGCTGGGACAGCCGTGCTGTTGTGTTGGCTGGTGTCCATCATAGTGGGCCTCACTCCAATGTTTGGCTGGAATAACCTACAGTCTCTCCTTAAAAATGGCACCGTGACCACTGAAGAGCTTGTGGTGACCTGCCAGTTTGAGACAGTCATCAGCATGCACTACATGGTCTACTTTAACTTCTTTGGCTGGGTCCTGCCGCCTCTGCTGCTCATGCTGGCCATCTATGTGGAGATTTTCTACATGATCCATAAACAGCTCAACAAGAAGGTAAGGCTTGATTATTCATACAGGAATATTTTGCTGAGTATTTTTTTTCTTTAATAAAAAGAAAAAAAAAACTTAAACTTTTTCCACATACTGTCACATTACAGCTTCAAACGTTCATGCTTTACTAGGTTTACTTGCCCAGCATTTAGCTCCGTTAATCTTCCCCTCAACTCTGTCTCTGACAGGGAATAAAACCCCTGTCACAATAAGTGAGTTTGTGGATGGACCAAAATGCAGACAGGAGATGGGAGCATGGATCACGTTGAGTGTTGAGTGTTGAGTGTTGAGTGTTGATCACGTTGAGTGAAAAGAGATGAAAAAAACTCTAAAAACCACAGGGAACACAAGGAACCAGGGGAGAACAAACTAAAAACATCAGGGCCAAACAAAAGCACAAGGAGCATGACCAGGGGAACAGGATCTGATGGGATTAAACAGGAGGAACCAGTAAGGAGCGTGAGCAGGAGAAGGATTTAAATACTGTGAGGGTGAATGTTGGAACAATGGACCTGGGCTGATTAGCAAACCGGTTGCAGATGTGAGGAGAGAGAGCAGAAGGCAGACTGAGGAGAAGCTATGACGTTTTTCTTCCCAGGTTTTAATATAGGTCACATTTACACAACCAATGGATGTCTGGATCAATAGATTATCCCACATGAGCTGTGAATCTGTGCAGCTCACCCAGAGTCACCATGGGCTTCTTGACTGCGTCTCTGAATAATTTTCTCCTGACTTGGTAGTTATGCTGGTGGTCTATTCTCATTTTACGTTCAGGTAATGGGTTAAACAGTGCTGTGTGACCCCAACAAAACCCAAATGAAATGCATTGAAGGTTTTGGCTGTACTGTCACAAAATGGGAAAAAGTTAGAGGAATAGAATAAAAATAGAAATTCAAGCGTAACATCAAGCAGATCATTTCAAAAAGGATCAACCTCATTATTGCTTCATCGAGGTAGTGTACATTTATGATAATGTTTCGTGGTTTTTCTTAATGTCTTTGAAGGTGACGGCAAGCCACATGGATCCCAGACGATACTTTGGAAAAGAACTTAAATTAGCCAAGTCCCTCGCCCTCGTCCTTTTCCTCTTCGCAGTCAGCTGGCTCCCACTTCACATTCTCAACTGCATCACCCTCTTCCTCCCGAACTACGAGACGTCGATGTCCCTCCTTTACGTCGCCATCATTCTCACCCACGGCAACTCAGCCGTCAACCCCATCGTCTACGCTTTCCGCATCAAGAAATTCCGCACGGCGTTTCAGAAAATCTGGAAACAGTACATGCTGTGTCAGGACCCCATCGGCCGCCTTCCTCAGCGAGGGAACCAGAGAGGGCAGAGCCGCGACATGAGGCTCAGGCAGAATGATGATGACGATGACGATGTTTGACCTTTGGGGACTAATTGTGCTACTGTGTTACTGACAATTTTTAAAGCAGTTGTTTACAGGAAGTGAGAGACCTGATGCTCAAGGAGCTGCAGATCCCAGTGGCATTAAGGGTATGGAGAAAGCGGGGCTTTTATGACCAATCTCTTGAACTGAAATCAGTAAGTGCATATGTGTAGCACATGTGTTACTATAGCGTTGTGTACTGTATTTCTTGACTGAAATTACAATTCACGGCCTTCGACATCTGAAAGAGCTCCAGTCTACTCATCTAAAATCTTTGCTTCATTAACATTCTTCATTTTGTGGGCTTAAGTACAAAAAGGAAGTGAGCATTGGTGAATAGAAGGACTCTGGTGAACTTGTGACTGAAGCTTCGGAATGAAGTTTGGTGCTTTAAGAAGGTTTGCGATGTTGGGTATGTTCTTTGTTGACGTGGGGAAAAAAGATCCAATCAGAATCTTTAGCAAAACTTATGGTTTTATTAATATTAAAGTTACATTGATAATCAAACTCATTCCAACTGTATTAAAATTTCTTAAAATCATCCATATTTTGTCACTTCTGTATTTTTATTTTAATTTTATTTTATTTTTTTAGAAAAACCATGAGAGTAGAGAATAACTTTGAAAAAATATGGCATTTATTATTTGGCCTGTCATTACAGGGAACATAGTTTTTGTATACAAAATCTGAGATTATGAAAGATTTGTTTTGCATGTGCACCAGATGCCAGGAGACTACTGGAAACATTAACACAGAGGAAGACGTTATGGCCTTCGACATCTGAAAGATCAACTCTTGTCGATTTCACAAGAGTGAAATAATTTATCTGTGTATCCCACCCTCTGTCATGCTTTGTCAGACTGATTTTCCATTAAACTTCAAATGTAAGTAAAAAAAAAAGAGTTCATGATAGGAACCATATTGTTTTTTCAGCCGAGCCTTGCTTCAGGCCTGTTCAGAAGCTTCTTGTGCTGAATCTTGATGTTATGAAAGTTAAGGTTTACCCCACCTTGTGGTGCCGGAGGGGTATTACAACAGTTCTGATTGCAGTCCCACAGAGTGTTTAGATGAAGACCTCCTCCACCTATCTACCTCCCCCCCCCCAAAAAAAATAGATATTGAGAAAATATGTGGAGCAGTGTTGCTGGGGTCTGAGACCATTCGACTGACAAAATAACTAATCCTACTTAATAACTCTTGCTTTTAATTAGATATTTGTGGACACAATGCTTAAAACCCACAGACACATTGGTCATATAACTGCAGCCACATCAGAGTTTTAATTAAAGATCAACGCATTCAAATAATGCTGGTGCTCCTTCATCTTCTCAGCTCTGTTTGAATGTGTCCTTTTATCCTCACTGCACACTCGGCTGGCCGTTCACTTTTTCAAAGTTTACTCTTGATTCATGAGAAAATACAATCATGTCTTTTTAATTAACTTTCCTTTCAGGACAGGGATACTTTAATGAGTGTTGCTTGTGTAAAGTGAATCACAATTGATGCAGTATGTTATGCACATGGTAATATATAACAGCTGACATTAATATTATACATAAAACCCAATGTAACTAACTCATGTAGGCGCTGGTAGGAGACACTGATTCATCTCACTGAGGGAACAGCTGTGGAGTGACGAAATTCACAGCTGTTGTTTGCAAAGAGCAGGAAGTCCGACCTCTAATCTCCTCTTATTTCACCAGCCAGAAAAAAATGTTGAGGGGTTTTGGATTTGTAATGCATTATTTGCACTCAAATTTTGAAGAATCACAATTTAAATGGATTTATTTTCTTACTTTTTAAATATTTTTCCTTCTTCTCTCCATTGCTCTCTGTATAACATGTTAAGGCAGTCAAGGGCTATTTTGTTTTTCTCTGAAGACATGCATCACATATTTATGTTATTTGGCAGACAGGGGGTGAATAAGTGAAGGGCTTCTAAGCATGAATGCAAGAAAGAAGTAAAACCAAATCTAGAGTTTATATTTTAGAAAGAGTTGCTTCTTAGGCAGAAACCTGTTATGCAGAAGTACAGGTTTTGCATAGGTATTACAGAGAAAAGAAAAAAAAAACATACACTTGAGGATACTAATCTAACAAGACTGAGTGCGTTTCAAATGCTGCACCGGCATAATACAATAATGTATCCACGTGATTACTTTCTTTCATTTTCTGTGCGTGAGCTATTTCCAAAAGCAGAAATGGGAAAAAGTCTTATTCTTCAGATGCAGATCACTGGTAGAGTAAGAAATCAAGATGCCTGTTACTATTTTTGCAGCAAAATGTAGTCGAACAAAGTATTGAATCAGGGTTAGGGTAATGCATCAAAATAGTTAATTTACTGATGTTAATACTGGAACAGGGACAATGTGTATGAAGCTCCAAGGGATTTAGATTGTATTTCAAAATTTATTTGCAGGTTATATTTTATCAAAATTAATCTGAGCAGCTTTGAGGCAGGAAATCTACTGAAACACTGTAACTTCACCAGCAAAGTAAAAAAAAAAAAAAAAACAGGAGGAGCTGTACTTACCATTTCATTTTAATAAAGTTCTTTCTTCCACTTGCATTCCATTTTGTTTTGCCTCTGAACTTACTTTCTCCACAGCTCAATATTGAATGTGGTTTGCCCTTTATATAAAGATCTCTGTTCCTGCTTGGAGTATTTATTTATTTTTTATTATTTTTGCTTTGTTTTTTACTCTGCCTGACAGGTTGCCCTTGTCGTCGTTCCACAGAACTGCTATCAGACCTGCCTGGAGTATTTGCTGCCTCCAGAAGTGTCTTCACGGTTTCTTGACTTCTCTCACAAACTGTATTTAGCTTGTCCTTTCGCTTTTCGTTTCCTCGCTGTTAAGTGCTGCTATACTGATGGTGTACATTACTCGGAACAAAAAAAAATATTTGATCTTATTAAGCTCATGAATTATTCTAGCAAGACGTGGAGAGATGAAATATTAGCTTATTTTTTTGTACCTTACAATAAACAGGATAGTTGGAGAATTACATTTCTGCTGAATGATTCTAAGAAACAGAAAATGCAGATTGTGTTGAGAAGATATTGCTCCTGGTGTGTATTCTCTGGCAACCTGACTGTAGATTCGACATACTTTTCTACGTATAATATCTGTGAACAGGCACGTTTTATGCAACCAGATTTCAGCAAGGAATAAGAACAAAACATAAAAAAGAGAGATATGTTTAGACTTTACTAGTTGTCAAGAGTTCAATTTCCAGTTACAGAAATATGTAACTGGAAATAAACAGACAATTTGTTTTTTGGTGCCTGTTATTTTATTCTGCAAAGCAGTCATTTATAAATGTTGTTCGGCCAAATGATGAAATTCCAGTGGTGTGAAGTCAAAATATTCTGATGCAATCATGTGGGCTGCAAAAGCAAATAACCCATCAAGATTTGGGCCGTGTGTTTTTTTCTCTCCAGGATCAAACTTGTGGGAGACAGAATGATTCAGAAAACATTCAGAAACATCCCTAAGTATTGATGGGAAGAACTGCAGTGATTGCATGAATCATACAATTACACCATTATGTGTGGGCAATCACATGTGGCAAAGCATAAGCAGACTTTTTAATAAGGTAACATAACTTATGTTGATGAAGGTGAACTCTAAACATTGGACGGTAGAAAAACGACCGAGGTTGGGTTTCTTTGCTGACCCAGTCCTGAACCAATCTTGGTTTGAGTTAAACACAAATGGGTTTGGCCCGGAATAATGGGTAAAGTAATCAAACTCTCAAAAACTGGATCTAGCCCACCAAAGAGTGGGCTGAAAAATATAATTAGGCAAATGTTTAAACTCAAATTTTGACATTAGTTTATTATACAAAATGTATGCATGTTGGTTCTGTTACAATAAATTGACTACAGAGGGCGCTGTTGCTTGATTATGTACACCTTAGCTTGCTTTCAAAGCGCCACTTACATAATAAGTAAGTTGACATATTCTGATACTCTGATAGCTGTAATTCTATAAAATACAAATATATTGTGATTTAAAGTAAATTTTTAGTAATTAAATCAATCTATTCTTCGTGACCAGCCTGAGCTCTTACACTATAGTTAATTTGAAAACATGTTGGCATGTTAGGTGACATTGTCACCCAACGTGCTTTTTGACCGTGTTAGGAAGCCGGAGCAGCAAAATGGGGAGAGAATACAAACATCATGGTATAAGCCCCTCTTACAACAAAGAAAATGTGCTATTAACTTTTCACTGTGCAGCCTCAGTGGTAGTTTTTTTTTCATATTACATGAATAATTTTGACATTAACATACTTTCGCTTTTGGTTTTACATTTTTTAGAATAACCCAGCTTGTTAACAACGCCCTCGAGTCACAATGTGGCATAATACCCAGAGAAGAACCCAGACATGCTCGGAGTTGTTTGCTACTTTTTTGCTAAGGAAGCAGTGCTAACTGATGATGCAACCCTGAAACAGCAAATAGAACAGTCTTCAATACAGTCTTTTACCATACATAGTAAAAAACGTACACCACTCAGAGTTTAGTGTGCGTCACAGTTTAGTGTGCGTCTTCCTTTGTAAACTGGAGCCTTATTTGTTTAATGCAAATACCTGGACACGTTTTTCCTCCTTAAACCTACACTGCAAGAATAATTTCATATGAAGATGTCCGGATCAGAGATGTTAAAAAGGGAACCGCCAGCAGAATCTGTTGTATAAGGATGTCTTTATTGTTTTTTTTTGTTTTTTTTAACCACGGTCTTCCCTAGATAAGTCAGTTTGGTCTGTTAAACTAAATCACAGGGATGGGAACTTGTGTTCTAACATCATGTGACATAGCTCTGCCATTTAGTGGTTTCTATTTTGTCCTCACAAGAACTTCAAACACATCAAGGTACTCAGTCAAAAAACAACATAAAATTGTTGAGCATGCCAAGTCATTCAAAAGTAACACAAAATAATTTTATTTTAATCATCATTATAAAAACAATGGCACAAGCGAAAGATCTCCTAAACATTTTCAAACATTTGTTACAGTTGGCTTGAGTTCACTTGGTAAAATAAGTGACAAACCATCCACATTTAACTATGACACCAAATCAGTCACCCATAATCAACAACATACAAATGGTAGAACACGTACACATTTGTTTTTATTGTAAACAGTGTTAGAAAGGAAGAAATTGATCACCAAAGGCCAATAGATTCATAAACCCGTATTTGTGCTTTAATGTTTTTAATTAAGAGACGGAAAACATTTTAAAGTATTTGCATTTTAAATGTACCTTATCCCGAGAAGACTAAGTTTATAAAGTAATGCTAAAATCAATGCAGAAGAGAGAGCGTCATAGGTGTTCAAGGAACAACATGAACTGGCTCATCTGCAAAGATTTAATAAATATTTGCACATGGACAATTCATAGAATCAAAAATAAAAATAACAGACATTGAGGTTTCACATATTCATTTGATTCATTAAGAAATGGAAAAGGAAAACCTGAAGAAAAAAAAAAATCCAGTGGAGATCCTGTGGTTGCTCTCTAACAACAAAATGTTCTTACAAAGATAAACGTTTCAAAAGCATTTTTATCCTTTTATTTTGTTGCTTTCCTATCTTAATTTACATTGTGGCTGTTTATAAGAAGTTGTACTTATAAGGCATCATCCAGATCTAAAAGACAGTTGTTACAATGCCAGGGTTGCCATTTCAAAATGATTTCCATCTTTAATTTGTAATAAATCCTGTATAATCTAACCGAGAACGCAAATCTTTAATGGCAAAAACAAATAAGGAAAACTTTGTCTGCAGTGAAACACGGTTGTTGTAGCAACAAGCTTTGTAATTTTTTCCACTCAGCTTGGAGTTTCACAGCATCAGATCTCCAAATCCTACTATATTTGCTAGGAGGTTGACAATAAAAATATCATTGATGTAATTTTTTTTTTCACAGTTTGAGTGCAAACATATTCATAATCGAACATTAAGTACGTCAAGTTTTCTTTGTTTTTGCAAAGGCGTGGTCTGATGAGAAGGCTTAGTTTATTATCATGTGTCGTCGTGTGCATTAGCAAAAACCCTGAAACGCGGAAGGGCGTTGATGTTTGGCTTTTTAAGGCTGCCGATCTTCATTACATGGAAATTCATTTGGCGAGATTTACATGGGGACTGGCACTTTATCCTGAAAAAACCAAAACAGAAAAAAAATATGTTTATTCACACTTAATTGTCTGAAATAAAACAGATATCAGGTTATAAAAAAAAAGTAACAAAGACCGTGAGGGGGAAATTTAGTATTGCAATCGCCATTATTTTTATTATTGTGAATATTAGGAAGATCTAGAGGGTTTTTTAAATTGAGAAATCACAAGGTGTTACAGTCAGATATTTAAATGCATGTACTGTAAATCTTGCAAGTGCATGATTCAGCGAATTATGAGATGTTAGAGAGATCTTGTTCACATTCTACCTTTCTTACCTTTATGATTTTGTTTATTTCTGTTATACAAAAATTAGTGTTTGTGGTTAAAAAAGTAAAAGCTACAGAAAGAAAAATATTCATAGTATGCATTAAATCTCGATAATTGAGGTGGAGTAATTTTCTTGCCATTTCCATTCAATTCGAAGTGTAACAGCCAAACGAAGGATTGAAGCGATAAATACTTGGTATGCAACTGAAAAATATCTTAGACATACACTTACCCAACCACCTTGTTCATCAACCCATCTACTGACGCGTCTGTTGAGGAAGCTACTCATAGCGTTCATCACTTTGCCTTTAAGAGCTGGAGAGTTCTTCTTCAAATAAAGCCCCAGTGCTACTGATGCATGGATCATCTGCAACTCCGGGGCTATCGAAGCTTCCCGAGAGACATAAGATTCACACAGGGTATCCACACTTTGCTCGAACATTGTAGCTACAGCCTGGGGAAATACAGTTCAGGTTATTCTGTTTCCAAGACTAAAGAGAGAAAGATTATGGTTTTATCATTTACAAATAAAATGGAGTGTCAAAAGCTGATAGGCATGATCCAAGAAAAAATTGTGAAGAGACATTTGTTCCCACAAATAGTTTGGAGTAATTTTACACAGAAAATTCTATAAATAGTGGAATCTGCAAATAGACCACACAATCCACGTGTGGTCAGAGTACCCCTAACAAATACCTTAACACTAGAGATGCACTGAGAATAATGTCTATTGACCAAAATTGACTAATTTTGAACCTCAATTGTGACTGACAAGGTGAAAAGCATGAAAAACTCCTATGTTTTGATAATCAGTGAATGTGCTGCATTAACCATGCCGACACCGTCACTCTTCTGAGTGAAAGTTGTTGCTGTAGGATGAATATTTAAAATGGGCTTTTTTCCAGCATTAGTGAAGAGTTTGAAAGTAAGTGAGAGGAAGTGACAACATGCAAGAAGCATTTTAAAAGGAAACTGCATTTTCTATGCCAAGTCCAGGCATGCTCAGACATGTCTGCAGTTCATTCATGCTGCCATAGTTCAGAGGAACTGTGGCAGCATGAATGAAAAGGGAGAGCAAGACTTTAGCAGATACAGAAAGTTTTGTATTACAGCAAAGATGCTGTGGTTTATCCTTTTAAACTGCTGCAAATGAACATGGCTTTTGTTTAAACTTGTCCATGCGATGTCTAGCTTTAACATGGACAAATACCAAGAAATGTGTGATGCTAAATCCAAGTACAGAAACTTTATGCTTTAGAAAGATAATTCACATCTCAGCACATTTGAAATGATGCAGTATTTAGAAATGTACATAAGCAGGTTTGTTGCAGATGACCCCCCTACTGTAAACTCAAATAGGCTCATAGTCATACATTGTGATAACATACCTCTTCTGTAACTGCTTCAGTCAGATCCTTAACTGTTTTAATGAAACTCTGGTCTTTATTCAGAGCATCACCGATGGTTCTCAGCCTATCCGCAATTATCACTGGGTCAAAGTTGTCATCTGAAAAGAAAAAAAAAAAAAGCAAAACAAAAAAACAGTTAACAAGCAGCTTAGACACGGTATGCATTAAATTTCAGTGAGAACAACCAATCAGACATAACATTATGACCACAGACAGGTGAATTAGTGAATTAACTCTGTATCATGGCACTTGTTAGTGAGTGGGATACATTAGGAAGCACATTAGTATTTTGTCCACAATATCAATTTGATAGAAGCAGAAAAAAAATGAACACGAGGCAAAATGGTGTTAGCCAGACAATTGAATCAGAGCTTCTCCAGCATGTTGCTTAATTTTTTGCTTTAGATGTTTGAGACAGACTGAGCCCAGTGCTAACAAGGAAATCTGAAACACTGACGGAGCATTGAGGATTGCGTTGTTTGGCCACAACGGCGTCACATATTGCTCCCCCTTCTTCAAGACGTCAAAAGGAAATTTCAAACTCTGATTTTCATACACTTTTATAATACAGTGTTATGATTTGGCCCCATTTAAAAAAAATTAAATTTAAATTCAATGGATATTTGTACTGCACACCATCAAGTTAAACAGTTATTTGAAAAATGAAAGTAGTCTTTATTTGACCTTTAACTTAATGTCACAAAATGAGTGTTCAAGGGTTTTTCTGTTTTTGTAGAGACCAAAATGGAAGCACAAATACCAGCAAAAAGTAAATTATGGATAATAATAGAACATAGCAAAAGACTTTGTAAAATAGTAAAGAATACAATAGACATTTCCACATGGGGAAATTCAAGTTTATCAGAAGAAAACTGAGGAAATATGGAAGCACACAGATACAACATATTTAAAAATAATCTAGAAAGTAATGTAAAATACAAGTTCACAAAACTATACAGTTATGAATGAATAGAATACTTTCATGTTATGCATATGATCATGACCTCATCCATGAAAGCTCAGGGTTGTTTTTTTTTTGTTTTTTTTGACGAGCACAATAGCGATTTAATGCGGATTTGCCTCCCAAGTCCCCAGATCTGAATCAAGACAATTCATATGTGGGGCGTGCTGGGCCCCATTGTGGCGTCAGATACTACATCACATTATTTGGGGTCCAACACAGAGAGCAGGTGATCATAATGATGTCCGTGATCGGTGTAGGCTTTAGACTGCCAAAACAATACAGAAAAAACGAAACGGCTGACATCTGGAATGAAACCATTTAGGATAAATGACATAAAAAGCGAAATGAACAGTCAATGACATAGCAAATTTTGTTCCGGGGGGGAATAAAATGAAAGCAACAGTGGTGACGGGTCAAGATCACACAGAGGAAAACAACAACACTTACCTGTGGCTTGTTTGCTGTCAGGTTCCACTTGTCCGTACGACCGATTGCATTCATCTTCATCTGCCAGTAGATAAAAAACTACCGATTCTGTCTGTGCCTTTATATTAGGAGCCATTATTTGCCGGTGGAAGGAAGCAAAGAATGAGCTTCACTGCGTACGCAGGCGCAGTCTGACTAAAGCAGGGCGGGGCTCTTCTTTAATGGAACCTCAGGATCAGTCAAGCTGTTGCAAGTCTGGGCGTCAACATGTAGCACCGGCCCATGAACCATTTTGACAATACAACTAAGATCAACTCCGTCTGAATTTACAAAATAAAACACAGTTTGTCACTTCCATAACAAAAGGAATATCCAGAAAAAACAACGACAAAAAAAACAACAACAACCTCATCGCATTGATTACAAAAATTCATCTCGTACTCAGACGAAAAGCAACGTTTCTAAAACAGATCAGCATTAGAAAGCAATAAGAACTCAGTAGCTTTGTTCCTTCACTTAAAGTTGTGTGAAATGTCAAATGTGCTATAAAAGCTTATCTGTGCGTTCAGACTAATATTATACGGGAACGCCTTTAACATGGCGCTTTAAACTCACATTATAGTACAATATAGTAGTTCAGAATGATACACTGTTCAGTGGTCGAATATAAAACTATTAAAAATGTTTATTAAATGACAGATTGATGTCCCCTAACTATAAACAAGATTTTGTAACAATATGACATCAAAAAAAGATTTGGCATAAAAACATGTGTAATATAAAGTCAGATTGTACATGTAAATGTACAAAATAAAGTCAGAGTGTGTTATTTCTAAGAGCTACTTGGTATTTTCTTATGCTGCAAATTTGCCCTTATTGTATCATTGCATTTAAATGAAAAAGCTGACGGAATAGAGCTTGATTTTGGTCAATGTTGGGTAACACTCAATTAAACGGGAATTTTTGGATGTAATATTGATTTTAATTGAATAAGAGAAGTGGATTTTTTTTAAAACATAGTTGTAAGTATTTAATGTAAATAAGTTGAGGCTTTTGAGGTAAAAGCTTTTAAAAAATATCTTAATTTGACATTTGGAATTGGCCAGCTAGGTTTCTCCCACAGTGCCGCCACCAGCAGCAACTATAAACCACTTTTTTTGTCACAAAAATTTGTTTTAAAACGTATAAAACAGATGTCAGTTAATCAAGAATGAGCCTACTTTCATAACAATACACTTCTTATTAGCTAGTTTTTGGCATGCATATTTGTGTACATAAAACTGCACCATCATGAGTGAGTTGTATGTTCATTTTCATGACAATCCTGCTCTGTCTGAAGAATGCAGCCCATTGACAGTCTGTTCAATTCTCTGGGACACTCACAAAAACAGATTTTGTTTGTAGTGCTGAAAAAAAGTGAGCAAAAAATTATTGATTTCTACATTATCTGCTGAGGCAGAGAAATAATTAAAAAGCAGTCAAGTAATTATCTTTTTACACAAGTAGTTTCAAGTTCAAAAAAGTGCTTTGAGAAAGCTTTGGGGTTAAAACACAAAAAAAGTAAAAAAAAAAAAGCGTTGGGTGTCATTTAAGTAATTGCAGTCTGCTCAAATTTATTAAGTTAACTTAAGTTACTAAAACTGCACAAGCTAATGCCACTGTTTCATTAAATAAAATCTAAAACTATGAGTTTTAGTCTATGATGCTACAATAGATTTATGTATCTTCGGTGAAAAGTGAGGGTTTTTCACAGCAAGTGGATTTTTATTTTACTTTCATAACATTTCATGGCAAATCTTTTGAATATTTTATGGACTTCCATGGAGAGGTAAAGCAATCCAGTTGTTAACGGCCAGTGTCAGACGCGGTTCAACAAACGCAGTTGAGGATTAACAGAACATCACTGGTTCAACCCCACCGCAGTTTCTCTTTACCCATTATGGACTTTGTCACTTGCGAAATGTGATGCAACATTTACGTAATTCACTAAATAAAATGAAGGCACTACTTTCTTCTTTTTAATGCCCACTTGTAAAAATAGTACATGTTTACTATTTTATCTATAGATTACGCAACAGGGCATTACAATTACATCTGATTGATTTTATATTATTCTAGCGTTGTTTATTTATTTATTTTTTACTTTAAACTTCTACCCACTTTATATTTTAGGTTGGTGATGTGGGAAGGTACATGAGGTAGGTCTGGACACCCATTTTAGTTAGTGATAAATACTATTGTATAACTGCACAACAGAACAACACACAACACATTCAAAATGCTATGCCGTTTATGACCAGAAGATGGCGACTTCCACCTTACTGACTGGATCTGCTTGGAAATGCCCCACCCTGCTGCAAACAAATCCGCTGTGACTGACGATGAAATACAGTTTTTAATATAAATACTAACCCGTTTTTCCTGCTTCGTCCTCTTTATTCACAGTGTAACAGCATGTTTATGTTTGCACTGCTTGTTATAGAAAATTTACTGTTTGAACAAAAGGGTTTTTCTGCATTGAAAGAAATTTGGCTCACTTGTATAGTTGCCTAGCAAATGTATAAATAAACCATGAACACATTGTGTCATGCTACAGAACACAGACATTAAATTGATTTAGCAAGATTTTATGTGAAAAATCAATAAACAAGAAATTGGTTTTGAAATGTGTTACAATTAAATCTCTAAAAAGTGTGCTGCTCATTTATAGTCGGTCATCTTACTCTGACAGTCCATAAAAATCCAAATAAACTTAACAAGTTCAGAATTGAGATAATTTGGAAATTACTACCCACTCAGCTGTAAGTTAAGCTTTGTGTAAAAATATTTATTCTGTGATGGATCTATCACAGGTTTTTCTAAGACCATTAGTGGATAAACAGCATCCTGGAGACAACGTGACACAGGAGACGGGTCAGGGATAGTTGTAGAGAGCTCAGTTTAATCATGCCACTTGAAAAAATAAAGAGTTCGTCACAACTGTATGCCATGTTGCGGTTTTGCAAAGGACTTAAGTGCAAAGATTGTGGCAGATCAAAGTCACTCTAGTAATGGCAAATAAAAAGGGGAAAACTTACAAGAAAATTGCAGGTCAATGAGTTCAGGCAGAATAACTGAAGAATCCAGCAATGGATAATGAAAACCAGCTTAAATACTGAGGCAGGGGTGAAAATGACAAAGGAACCAGATGAGCTAATCAGAGTTGATGAAGAGCAGCTATGGCAGAAAGCAAGAAGGGAAACTGAGAGAGACAGACTAACACAAAGGACTTGACTGAAGACTGAAAGAAACTACAAACCAAGGGGAGAGCAATAAACACCGAGATGAACATTTTTGGTGTCATATCTTTGCAAACTTACCTGACGAACAAAGAGCATGTTTAATCAAATATGTTGCCAAGAAGCCCAAGTTATCTGTGGAGGAACTGCAGAGACCCACAGCCCAGGTAGGAAACACAACTATTATTATTGTTACTACAATTGTCATTATTACCATTATTGTCAGCCCTAAACTTGGAAGAAGTTTATCTAGACAGGAATTTGGAAACATGGGAAAAAAAAAAAAAGGCTACGAAAGACTTGAGATTGGAGCAGAGGTTTTGAACAGCTGGGATCAAAGTGCTCATGTGTTGTTGTGTATTCTTGTGGCAAGATTCGAGACAAATGCTTTTTATGCTCCCCATTACATCCAATTCTATCTCAGTTGTTTGAATACACCTTCTTTTGTGCCACTCTTAATTCATCCCATGCATTATCAACTCCCTTCTAACATGTTGAATGTTGGGCTAATCTTCTGTCACCTGTGACAAGATTTAACTACAATGATAAACACTGAAAGGTCCACTGAGAATCACTTTAATTACACTAAATTTATTGACTAATTAAATTAATGTGTCATAAAAGACAAAACCATAATACTTGCTATAGCCAGTGAATGTATGATTAAAAGACTATTTCCCTCGTGTATTACTGATCCCTTTACTGATTATCAGGATCAGGATAATTCACAGACATGTATGTTGTGGTCTGGAATCATTTGAGCTTTCAAAACACAACACACGTGTGTGTAAAGCACTTGATTTAAGCACTAAGGATTAACTAACGACAACTGCAGCTGCATCATCTTTAATTTGCAGTTGATAACAAAATGGCAAAGTGTTGGTCATGAAACAAAATGGCAAAGTGCCGATTTAATAGCTCAACAAATACATTCTCAGCCCCCCAAAAGAAAGGTTCAATAGGTTACAATTACAACAACAAAGGATCGACTGTAAAGAATAAATACTGTTGCCTCATAAAGAGTGTATAAAAGAGAGAATAAACTGGTCTACATTAACAAAAAGGGCAGACAGATCCTCTCCTTGTATATAGATAAAACCAGGTTGGTCTTTCAGAAAGACCCGGCCTGATTTGGATCTGAATTTAGTAATGCTAAGAAAAACATAGCCGAGCTTCCAGTAAAAACCATATTTGTAGCTTCATAGTCGAAGCTTAGCATATGAAGAAACATTGAAGCAACATTTTAAAGAGGGGTATTATGTAAAATCAACTTTTTTGAAATGTATATCATGTTGTAGATTTACTCCCTCATCAGAAACATACCTGAAGTGTTACTTTGATTCTTTTTACATGCTTGAAGAATAACTCAACATCTTATGGCAGCCATTTTAGAGTGCCTAAAAGCTTGCTCTCACAAACCCCTTCGCCTATTTTCATAAAGCTCCTCTTTGCAGCTGCAGTCTCCAGCCAAGCTTCCACCTCTCAGAGCACCTCCACCCCTGGTCTGCCAAGCTTATCATGCAAACTATCATTCTAGGTCCAATTCACCAAAGGACGATGATGATGGTGATGATGATGATGATGTGCTGAAGGTGGAGTGTATGAAAGAGTACAAACTTCTTAAAGAGACAAAGGCCCAATGTCAAACTTTTTTTAAGTCATGCTTGATATGTACAGCATTTTTGAACAACTGAAGGTAAATTGCGCTATAAAATGGAGTTGAAGCTTGACCACAGATGGTCTCCCAAATGGACAATGACACACATCACACAACCAAATTACAAAGTTACTTAAAGAAATCAAACTTAAGGTTTTCTAAATGCTTCTAGAAAATATATGGCTAGAGCTGGAAATGTGAGTGTGATCAAATCAGTCTACTAACCCGATCTTGTTAAACCAGTTAAGTCCAGAGGAAAGGGACAAGAGAAGCTTGTGTGAGAAAACCCAAAACATTTGTCCATTCGGTTTAAAATGCATTTCTAAACAAATGAGTGTAAACTTCTGTACTTGAAATGAAAAACAAAACAAAACCAAATCTCTCAAAAAAAGTTTCAATAATCCCAAATGACCAAAGAGAAAAAAACAGATAAAGTTTTTATCTTATTGAATAAAAAAATGGTTGCATGTCTTTTTCTACAGTGTATCAGGTTTCAGCAGCGTCTTAGCAAATTCAAACAAAGCTTCTTCAGAAATGTGACAAAATTGAAAAATTTTAAACTTGTACAAGTACCTTTGGAAACTACTATGTTGCACCACAAATGATTGTTTTTTTCCCCACATTTTAATCAACATAAATATTAAGGTTTGATCCTTATGTATATTTATGAGCTGAGGTGATTTCCCACCAGGTTGTTGCCTTTGCTTTGTGAAATTTTGCATTTCTTCGCTGAGAACAAAGGCTGCTGGAGGAGGAGGAGGATTTTGAATGTGCACACAGCAGCATATTTTATAATTATAACGGCAACCTTCAGAGACGCACTGATGGATTTCCATTTTTATCTTGGGTTTGTTGCCAATATTTTCCTGGAGTTATTTTTTTCTGCAAACAAGCAGCTAAGATTTGTACAAGCGCAATCAGTTCTTTGTTACTCTTGAGCTAATGAGATGACTATAGGCATGTATGAGCAGTATTGTTCCTTTTGATAAAAATGCATAATTTCAAATTCAGCACTGAACTGAGTAATCAGCTGTAAGGTTCTGAAGTCACATGAGTTACTCAGTGAGGGAGTTTTAAATACGTTTCTATTTAAGGAACTTTTTAGCATCTAGCTGAATATAAACAGACTGTGACCTCTCTGCCACCTCCCATGTATTATCTTTTTTATGATTTGTTTGCCTGCCGAACTTGGAGCATGATTTAAGGGGAGGTGGGAGGTGGTGTGAGAAAATAAAATCCTCTGCCCTTTTTGTTTAAGAGTAAGTGCCCTTTTCAAATGGCATATCAGAACTATTGACCTTTTATGTTGGTGAAATTTGTCTTTTTTTTTGTTTTAAATGCATTTTTTTTCTTACATTTCTTCTACTTATTATGCTTTTTCAATTTGTTATCCGTTATTTAAATTATTGGCAATCCTTGAGGAAAATTAAAGGGGTTTGAATATCTCTGCAAAAGCAATGACTCATTCTATTATATCTTTAAAAGTTAAATAAAAAGATTTAATCTTTCTTTAAATCAAGTTCCTAGCAACTATCTGATGAATTCTCAGGCTGATTAAAGTGACCCAGTGTTTTTTCACAACAATAGAGATTGCTTTAGTGCAAAGATATTATCTTGGGTGACTAAAACTCTCCTTCCAAATGTGGAAAGCTACAAGCGATTAGTGCAAAAGCAGCACTGGCTCATCGTCACGGCAGAAAATTAGAAAACTAAGTTTCAAAATGAAATGAGCTCCGAAGGTGTCAGAAGAATTACATGGAAATTATGAGCATATTCTCCTGTAATGCACTTGGAGAGAAACCTGCGACAACTAAGATGTTGTTTGTAATGGGGAAAGTAATGGGAGAACAAAACTCCCAATAACACAACCAGTTTTTTTTTTTTTTTTGCATTTGGTGCAACAGCCAAGAGCCTGCCAGCCAAACTGAAAACATTTGTGGGTGAAGAATAACACTGTAAGATTCTTTCGTGCACTCATTAAATATGCAATTTGTATGAAAAATGGAACAAATCAAAATGCACAAAGAAATCAATCGAAACCACAGGCATTAGTGTTACCAGGTCATAACTCTAAATGGATTCTTTCTGCTTGACAGAATCTGTTGTATGGAAGTGCTGTAGTCCTTACTACGTAACCCATTTGTCAGCAATTGTTTTGAGACTGGCAAAATTAATATACAGCATAAAATCCTATAGGAAATATAAATCTATGCTGATTTTAAAACCGATAATAGTTAGATTATAGCATATGACTGCCACATAGTGCTGTGTGAAATTCCACTGATTTACCTTTTATCAAGTAAAACATTTCTTATGCTGCTTTTGGTTTTGTTTACTTCCCCTTTTCCCTTGTCACACCTGCATAAATTGAGTTATTTTATTGTTCACTTGACAGTTTTATTCAGACATCTACTGGCAGTCACTATGGGTTTGAATGTCACAATAATTTTGAATGAGAAGTTTTGAAAGCTAATTTCTTTGGTGCGGAAGGATTACAGAACACACAACGATTTCAATGATTAAAATAATAACTGAGTTCATCAATATGAATTCAATGTATGTTTTCACAGTGTTATCTAGGAAGGCTTTGAAATGTTCATACATCCCAATAGTATTTGGTCAGCCATCCCCTTTGCAAAGTGTGCCTTTTGCAAATTTCACCTTCACCACCTGCTCATTTACTTCAGTCAAAAAGCTCCTGGTATAAATCTATCTGGATATTGGACGTAACAATTATAGAAGAAACAATACATCTTTTACATTTACTGATTTCTTGTCACAGACTCATTTCGGGGGCGTAGTGCACAAGAATTGAAAAACTTCGAGGTCAAGTGAATTCAAGAACATCACAGGGTTTTCAAAGAAGGCCTTAGCTGATCCCATTAATGGAGAAATAATAATAAATAGACAAACATGAGCTTCAGGACTTTACTTAATGTCTAAAATAGACTGAAATAAACGGATAAACATTTATCAAACTTCATTTTGAGCTCTACAATGAGATTGATTCGGAGTCTTCTGTCTCAGATCTGACTTGACATTGATTTTGAATTAGGACAGCAATGAGCCAATCAGAAGTTATTGCAGTTACAAGGCAAACCCTGTTTATTTCGGGGTTTTCTGCTACTTGTCCACATATCTGTGGTCTTAAAATGGACATCAACATAAATTCTAACCAATGGTTTGATCAGCAAACCCCATTTAGATTTACGGTTATCGTTAAGCTGTTGTCATACACAATCTCTCTCAGCTGGTAAATAATTTACCTGCTCCAGATTTTTTGTTCACGCTTGTATGAATCACTGAGTAGAAAACAAACCTAGAAGCACAAATTAAATTTGCTCATAAGGGGGAAAAAAAAAAAAAAAAGTTTACTTCAGCTGCACATCTGTGCGATCAGCCACCCCATCTGAAGAGTTCAGTGCCAAGTCATATATTAGAGATTTTTGGCAATGAGCAGATAACTTGCCTCCTGAGATCATCTGTGTGAGAATGCAAAGACAACAGCAGCAACAGGGAATACAGAACGGCCTCTGACTGATTATGGAAAGAATGCCAACAGATGCCCACCATGGGAAGAAACAAGAGAAGGGCCAAAAGTCATTGCCAAGAATTTTGACAGATGGCACAAAGTTTTACAGATTTGACATTTTTCAGATTTTCTTTGTCTTAAAGTCTTATTTAAAATCCCAAAATCCACCCAACAAACACCTGTTTGTTAAAGTTAGACTTCTTGTTAATGCATACGCTTCAAAAGGTTACTCTACTGATCCCATTCTTTAGTATAAGGACTGTGAGTATGAAGCAACCCAACACATGGACTGCATCAGAGTACTTTTCTGTTCAAACAAGGGCTCAGGATAATTCTCAGCACATACAGAAAACAGCAGTACAGAGCTGCAGAGTGGAGCAGCTGGTAGCACTGCTGGTCCTTGCCACTGTCCAACATTATTACTGTTGGGTTAATTAGTCTTTCTAAAATACCGCTGGGTATAGTATGCATATATTGTCTGTCATGTGATGGACTGGTGACCTTCTTCAGTACAAGGTAAGTTTATTTACATGGCACTTTTTGGCAATAAGACCATGCAAAGTGTAAAGTGATCCCCCTCTCAGATCATAGCACTTTGGGATAGACAGTGATAGACCACCAACAAGTATAAGGTGGGAAAAAGAGTAAGACATTAAAAAGAATAAGACAATAATTTGCAATAAATAAATAAAAATATGGTTTGCATCTATATTCAGCCTGTGTCACTAAATACTAACTTTGAGGGTCTCTCTCTCTCTCTCTCTCTCTCTCTCTCTCACTGGCAGCTTTGTAAAACTAGAGACTGATTCTACCACCATAGAGTCAGTCTATGGTGGTGGGATCAGGGTGATGAGCCACACATTGTAGGCCAAGAGATTCTGTGTTACTCCTGCGTAATGACCTGCAGCATCACTAAGTAAGTTTTATTTTCCTGTTATGTCTGGTTCACATGACAAGATAATTACACTCATTTTTAACCCAATCTTCTCCTTCCAACAGTCTTATTAATCTGTATTAAAATATCTATGCTTTGCTAAGTTAATCATCAAACATCATTATAGTATTTTCTACATAAAATGGGCTAGTATTCCTACCCCACACATATCTGTTCAGTGTAATTTTGTGAATTTTTTTAGGCAAATGCAAAAACGTAGCATTCTTGCTGTTTTAAAGGTGAGTATTGGCACATATCTCAATTCTGACACCTCCACAGTAATTTCACATTTCTTGGCTTTCTTGTCAGACGCAGATCAGATGTACAGTAAAATCCATCTTGTTCTACCTTCTCACACTCTTAAAAAGTGTATCTGAGCTGCAGATCATCTCATTTATTACATTAATTTCACTTAATTCAATTACTTTAGCTATGAAAACTTACATTTTTGCGTCCAGTTAAATTAAAAGTTGCAAATCTTTAACCTGAAAAAACCTTTTACTTTGACTTTACCTAAAACAACCGAGTTCAATGCCAGTTCCTACGTCTGACCAAATTATTATATTATAATCATAGACTCGATTCATTAGGTTTATCCAATTTAGAGTGCACTTTCAAAAATGTGCACTTTTGAGAATTAAGTGAGACTAATGTAAATAAGCCTATAACATGAACTGCAATACTTTTTGAGAGTGACTAGGAGGATCTCCAGCTCTTCTAATTCAAGTGGTCAATGTTTGATTCTTCAAACATTTGCTGAAGTCTGCACTAAACAATGGAAAACACCCTACTGGAAAGATAAGCAACTTATCCAAGGTGCGGTCTGCATGAATGATTGTACATCATTCATGCAGTAAGTTAGACGTCCTTTGGGAAATTTCGGCTTGAGGCACTTTGCACTCATCACTGCAGAAACGGTGGTTGGAGAGCGTGAAACTATCTCTTTCTGAGGAAAGAAACTTGGGAGTACCATAAAATCAGTGATATACTGGAGACAAGTAAGCATTGCCTTGTCCATTTCTCAAATCACCTGCAGCTCTGGATGAAAACATGATCACTGTTTCTGAATTCTCCTTTGTGCTAATCAGCTTCTGGCTGTCATCCTTACCTTCTGTTTGCAGAGGCTCTTGTCTCTATCCTGGCAGGGAATTGGTCTCCTAACATGACAGACTCCTTGAAACAGACTGGTGTGAGACCACTGTTGGTCTTGACTCTTGTTTTAATTAGACAGCTCTGCAGCATGCTGAATGTCAAGCTGAAATCACATTTATTTATTACAAATGCTGGGCATGTAAATCAGCGGAATATTTATATATGGCATTAGCAACATCTTGGTGTCACAATTACTTGTAATTACTATTCTTGCTTGTTTGTAAAAACCTTTTCAAAATGAAAAAAACAAAAAACAAAAAACAAACAAAAAAAAAAAACATCAATGTTTGCGAGCTCTTTGCAAGGACATTGTGGCAGGTGTGACCAAAAGGATCTCAGATAATAAAGACATTTACATCTCTGTACAGCATAACTTTAAAGAAAAAAAAAAAATCAAACCTTTATTTGAATGCTTATTAGCATCAGCCTGTGTAATTTATCCACGTGCTGGAATGATAAGCTGTCAAATCTTTTGAAATAATAGACAAGGTGGAGAAAGAAGTTTAACATTCTTTCTCCACTTTATTTTCTCTTGACCTAGAAGCTAAAAATATTCCCGAGAATCTCTCTACACTCAGGTGTATCAATTTCAGAAAGTAAATGGCTCCCAAAAAGTGGCTAGCAAAGCCCAGGTAGGTGCCAGACCTTTCAGAAAAGAGAAGACTGGGTGCATGAAGTAGATTTCTTTTCAGAAAATAAAATGAGCAAACCGTCTATGAAGCAGGATATTTGTTAATGCAGGAACTCAGTTATTATTTTAGCTACAGTGCTACTCAAGACCTCATGAGCAGTAATGGCGAACATATTGTTTCACATTTGTTTAAAAGTTTGATTTATGACAGCTGTCACTGCTGCCACCTCCACAGCAGGTTGTCACATGCACACACAGCACAAACTGAATAATTTAAGGAAGACAAACTTGCATGTGTAAACTGATATTTATAGGTTTCCATAAACATTTAGAGAAAAGCAAGTCATTCAACATTCATGAATTAAATACAGTTTGAGAAACTAATTATGTGATCTCTAATAAAAATGTGAAGAAGTGTTTACACTAAATGAACAAAAAATAGAAAATCCAGCAAAGATTTTTAATTTTAATAAAACATATTAAAGGAAAGAAGCATTGCTAATTTTAGCAGGTAAAGGTTAGTATTTACATATAATCTTTGCTGATGCAAACAGTAAAAGTGTAAATTCAAAGGCAATATTTAGTCTCATTCTATGTTAGAACACATAAACTTTTAAAAGCATGAAAACCTGGCACCAGCCCTCCTCTCCACATTAAACATCCCTCTCAATAATATTTCAACTGGCTGGCAGATGCTAATCTGACCTCTTCCCCCAATCTGTTCCTGTGTCCCGTATCTCATCCTGCAAAGATGAATTCCTCTAACCACCAATTCTGCCTCCTTCTCCAGCCTGAACATGCTGTGCAGTCAAACTTGTGATGCCATCGACAAGCACGTTGCTTATTTGGGCGCATTTTGCGAGGTTCTTAGCCTTTTTTCATGCAGCTTTTCTGCACCACCGCATGTGCATTTGCGGTTTATCATCCATTGCCTTCTCTCAAACTCCAGTAATCTCAAATGACAAAATCTGGTAACTTTGGTGAAAGAGGAGGGGAGGGATGTGAAGCACCGAGGGGTTTCATCCGTTTCGCCCACAGCCCTTCAAGAAAATGAACTAATGAGCTTTGGCAACATTTTTACCACGTCTCAGCTTATTGTTTTCTATTACTATTTGCCATAACATATGTCATATAAGCCTGAAAGAAAAGGAAAAGCTGAAAAAATATATCTGGCCTGATTATAGAAAATGTAAGGTACTGCAATATTAAGGAGAAAAATATAGTAAAAAAAAATTGTGCAAAGAATCATGAGGATTTTTTTTTAGAAGATCAACTTTTTTCAATGAAGTTATGAAAAGGACAGAGACAAACAATGCAATTAGACTGAAACAAATAAGTCCCAGAATGTAGCATTTTTATGACACCCAACTCACAGAGGCTTAATTAGTTGTCGCACACCCTGCCGTTCTCTCAAACAGGTAACACACTGTGAGACTTAATTTTCTCTGCTGATTTGAAGCCATAAAACTGCAGCGCTGACAAGCGACATCAAACAAACTCTTCACCAGCTTTTATAAAAGTAGTCAGGTTTTAATAATTTTCGATTTAAGGCAATCCAATACAAAGCATTTCACAACCCACCATATGACACTAATCATGTACAATAAAAACCCTTGAAACGTGAAGCCGAGTCATGCAGAACAGAGAACTTAATATACCTAAATAAGAAAAATATAAACAGTGGAATCAGACCAAAAGTAATGATAAATAACAAAGGGTGTTAACTGTAACATGCAAACTAGCTACAGCTCTTTTGTTTTGTTCTGTATAAACACTGATGAGACGGGAAATTTTCAGGAGTCAGGCACAAGAGAGAACAAATACCTCGCAGTCCATCTTCACCGCCGCATTTGGTGCAGAAACACTTGTATTCTGGATGGACTGTGTATTTTTTTTCTCCAACAGATGAAGGCATACAAAAGAAGAATGTCATGCATTTGATAAGGATAATAATTATCAGGGCTCGAAAAGATAAAAAGAATCAATGGCTTCTCATGTTCTAAAAAAAATGTAACAAATATTTGTAGTACAGCAATCTTTCCAAAAAAAAATATATAAAAACATTTACAGTTAGCATTCATTTTAGAGATTAGATGTTAATGGCTGGAGGAGATTCATGTCTGTAAAAAGTATTTCAGTCAGACAACATTTTAAAAGTGTGCTTTTTGTGTGTGTGTGTGTGTGTGTGTTGGCCGTTTGAGCCCAAGACAGTCCTTTTGCAAACATGATTTAGATCCTAACCCTAAGAAAACTGCAAAATAACAAAAAATATATTAATTAAAAACTCAACTAGCGCAGGAACTTTTAGAGGAACTCACACTTTATTAACGATCAGAGTCTTGTTCACGGTCGTGTCAAACTACTTTTGTTGCTTTAGAAAATGTGTTTGTAAGATGTTAAAAGATTTGAAGGCAAACTTTAGTTCCAGTAGGATTTATACTTAATTGACTCTACAGGCAAACCAGCTGTCGGTCTACTTCTCTGAACCTTACCCATCCATCTTAGCTGCGTGTCGGGACAGGACTAAATAGGATGGAGTGACTACTGTTCAAATGATTAAGGCCTTAATAGTTTGCTACATTAAACAGTTTGGCCCGAGCCTTTTGAATTGAAATATATTCTGTTTCTTCAGTACTTTGATGTGTTTCAAAGAAACGGGTAACCTTTTTGTCTTACGGTCCGTCAATCAGAGCCATTCGAGCTTTGACACAAACTACAAAAAGTGCTGTCATTTAATATTCATTCTTTCACTGCAACACAAAATAATTGGAAGTGCAGAATGATTGCTGTATAATAGCGAGACAAAAGACAAAAACAATGGGATTAATCACAAAACATAATACGGCCCCAAATTAAACATTTTTCAGTTATCTTGGTTTTGCTTCTTTTTTTTTTTTCTTTTTTTTGGAGAACAAATTAGCAAAAAAACTAAATTAAATTAATTTACCATAGCCATGGTAACATGATGTCAAGTTTTGTCCTCTAGATTATTCCATCCTGCAGTAAAAAGTGTTCCAACATTTCAAGGCATCCACATACTTCTCAGGAGTGGTGGCTGAAATATATATATATATATATATATATATATATATATATATATATATTATTATTGAATAAAATATCTTGAATCCAGGATTATCATTGCTTTATTTGCAGAGCTTCTGCAATTGGTACATAAAGATTCAGAGAATTTAGAAACAGATGTAGAAATCTGATGAAAAGCTTTTGCTGAAATATCTCAGCATGGCACTGACCTACATTTCTGCCTCTGAAGTCTGCATGCTGAGGAGGTTAAAAATGGAGCGTCTTGCTTTGCTGCATGTTTCCACCATCTCAATGGTTTAAATTCTTCTGCAAAATCCTCATTATAAGTTTTTTTTTAATGGTACCAAATAAAAGACACAAACTGAAATAAAAAAACAACATAAAAAGTGAAATAATGTTTACCCATTACTATTATTAAATGTAATTTTCTTCTGATATTGCTTGTAAGAGAATGTTTTTTTTAATTAGTCTTAACTTTTCTTTGAATAAAATGAGATTTTCTGCTCCTCTTAAGGTCTATTACCAGATAACGTAATGCTCAATGTAATGATATGTACATACATTTTTTTTTTTGATGGAATGAAAAATAAAAAAATAAAAATCTGCACCAAATGGCTTTTACTGAATTAATGTCTATTTGAAAAAAATAAATAAATAAAAAAAATAATAAATTAGAAACTGATGTTTTTCTGAAATTAACTTTTTTGTTAACTTGTTCACTCATTGAGGATATAATTTATTTAGTTACAAATAAGTTAGAATGAATGAAATAAATCCAGTTAATGAGAGATTGTTATTTTTGTACAGTGTCTTTATTGATAGCTGTAACACTATTTTAGGCTGCTGCTGCCAGGAAATATCAAACATTGTCATAGTTTTCTGTATGAGGCATCCCTTTATAAAAAAACAAAACAAAACAACTATTATACTTATTCCCACTGATATGATTTTGTAAACGTTTTTAGTGAGTTCATTTGCATAGAAAATAAATAATGGCTTTCACTCTAAAGAGTTTGAGTACAAATGATACTTTTTTGAGCTATAATGTGATTTTTTTCCCCCCCTCCACTCACAAGTCATCGCTTTAGGAAGATTTTCACTTTGTGTTTTCCTGTAATGAGCAACTTTAAAGCAATCCAGCACCACAATGTCATCCAGTACCTTACTTTGAAATTACACCTCAGTATGTCTTAGCTAATTCAAACTCTCACACACTTTACTCAAGCTTATTTTAGAGAGTTGCTCTGGGCTATTGAATGTAATCCCATTCACACATATTAAAGGATTGATGGCGGAAAGGAGAACATCTTATGACAGTAACTTTCATTTTAACTTCTTTATGGGAACTGTTTGACGTTTTCATCCAGAAGCTTCGTCAGTGTAGTTTTAATATGTAGAGTTTAAAGTTTATGTGGCTCTAATCTTATTTAGTTGTGTGTGCAGCTGACTGTAAAGAATTGACAATGAGTTTTTGAAATATATTTGTAAACAGTGGCATGAAATATGAATCCCACTTCAGAAACTTAACAGAAAGGATTACATTAAATAGTTCCTATGTTAAAAGACATTTCTTTGTATATTATATACAGTTAGTATATTTACTAATTCTGCTAGGGTTAAAATATAACCATAACATTTATTTATATTTTTTATGTTAAATAACTAAAAATCTCTTGAACGTCCTGAGACAGTTTGTATTAGTAGTATGCTCACTGTCAAGAAAAAGAAAATTAAAAAACAAAAAAAACAACTAAGATCTATGACCAGTGTGAGAATTCAACCGATGCCCTCCTGGTGGTTTGGGGCCCTAAGCAGCAGTTTATTTTTGCATATGCCTTGGATTTGCTCTGCACATGTATGTATAAACACTTTCAATAAACGTCCTACAAACAGTGTAATAGGAGCCAGTATTTTTTTTTCATACTTAATTCTCCATGTTTTGTATTAAACGGTGGTGATGAATGTAAAATATTTGACAAAGTTGAATGACTTCCTCAAAATTAATGATTAGCAGCACTCCAATAGTAATATGGCCATCTGGTACAGTCATAGTAGTTGTTGTGCTAGTTTTCATAGTCAGTCACTCAAAAATAATTGGCAGTTGCTAAAATCCATTAGGTTTGTTTTGTTCAAAATTAGACGTAAAAATTATCCATGCCATTCTACAAAAAAAAAAAAAAAAAAAAAAAAAAGGAAATAAATCTCATACGACATGCTCATACCGACATTTAGTATTAAAGAGAAAAGGAGGTGGTGTCGTTTGGAAAACGCTGGAGCCGTCACATCATCAGAAATCGAGATCAATCCCCAATACAAAACATATTTGAGAAGGAGAAGGTGGGTGAAAAAAATATTACTGCATTAGGCCACACTGATGATTGACAAGAAGAGCCTGGGTCAAGTTTAAATGTCCTGATACACTTAAAGAAACAAGCACAGACAGGCACAAGGTTTAAACCACAACATGACCCTCGAATCAACCTGCTGTCAAAAGTAGACGTGAAACAGTCACTGCCCGAAAGGCTTTCAGCAACAAGTCCTGAAAAATTGGGTCAGCATCTCCTGAAGAGGGCCTACAAAGAAATCTATCACGGTAGAAACAAAACCGAACAAAAAGAAAAAAAAAATACTGCTTCTTTAGTCAATGGGAGAGTACAGCACAACATTCTACACCCATTGCTTGGCCTCCTGTTCACAGCAAATTAGGTAAAACAAAATCAGGAGGTAGAGAGTTCCCACCGGACTTGGAGTGGCTGCTGCATGCTTATCTGTCCTCAGTGAAATGCAAAGAAGAGGGTCTCAGATTTGTGTGTGGTGGTGTGTGTGTCCAGGTGGAGTGTATGGCGGCGGCGCAGGGTTGGGTTTGATCCCTCTGCTCTTCATGTACGAGATAAACTGGTCAGGGATTTCTGCTAGCACATCTTTGGCGAGCCGTGCCATGCTCAGCACGTGGTTTCCTGTCCGGTCCATGTAATCCCTAAAAGGAACAAACTGAAGAACAGTGACAGACGGGGGGGACAAAACATACAGCTTAAAAGTAACGCAAAACATGATGTAAAATGCTTAATAAGTCTGAAATTCGTTCTTTCATACATGTTATAGCTTTATGGTGCGTTCACATCAGCCCTGTTTGGTACGCTTTAATCAAACTCTAGTCCATTTGCCTAGGATGTCACTTTCATTTGGGGAAGTGTGAGTGCAACCGCACCAGATGAAAATGTAACAAAATTTAAATGTTTTAGTCTCCAATCAAACTGATTCTTCTGGGCTATCAGGTGTGAAAACGCTCTCAGACGGAAATACTTTGAAGAATACTTTAAATAGAAATATTATCGAGTAAAACAATGTTTTCATCTAGATAAGAATTAGAAACGCTGCCAAAAATACTGAAACATCCAAATAACTGGGACAATCCAACCAAGTCACTCAGGATTTTGTACGGGAAATACTGAATCCATATTCGACGCTTCACTAACGCCAATGTTTGTAAAGTCAACACCTTTTAACAGGACATTCATCAATGATGACGGGATGATCGTTTCTGTTTGAGAAACCCAGATTATTCAGCTTAGCAATATAATTCGAATGACCCGGAACAGAGATTAGCAAGCCGCGCACCTGAAAACATGCGTCTTTAAATTGTGCGGTGGCATTGTTACGAGCACAAAGTCACATTCTGCAGAATAGCAACAGGCACTGGGAGTCGAGTTTAGTTTCACTGCAGATGAAACGGCTTGACAGGTAAGACGCCTCGTGTTTCCTGGAGTGGCACGCAATACAAAACATTTCCAATGCTTTGTTCCACATGTAATCTCAGAAAACAAATCTACTCCTCACATTGTCATCTGCCATTAGTGACAAATTATGTTTTATGGTATGTCGGTAAACATAAGTCAAAACTAAGGAACATTAGAAGCACCACTGTTGATGAATTACAACCAAAATATGTTGGTACAAGGAACACACACACAAAAAATACTCATTTATTTTAATTTGCCACTTGGCAATTAGCTCTAATGAAGATTTAAATATTCACAAGTTTTCCAAAGACAATAAAATTGCAGATTTTATTCTCTCAGTCTATCTTCCACAGTCACCTGAACAATGTCTCTCTCTGCCAGTTTCCCCCGGGATGAGATCCTGATGTCATCGCCGTCCAGCTCCACCATAGCTGCAAGAAATAAATCATAAGCAGGCATGCATAAAATCACGTGGTGTTGAGCACATTTCAAAAAACAGCTTCCATCACAACAGAGATGATGCAGATCCGCACTTATGTAAAGACGTGGGTCACACTGTATTCATGCATCATCTTGTAGCTGTAGTAAAGCTTGAACATATGTTGAGCTGTGCAGGCTTTATTGGCGGTCTAATCTCGTAATAAGACCTTTATTATAGACTGTGCAATTTAGAATCATCAGCACTAAACATTGCAAACCCAGCAATTAACCTTAGTCGGTTCTTCTGCAATTATGCCTGCATCCACCGACACAGTCCCTTCCCTTCAGATTTAAGCGTTTGAACAGCAGTTTTCTCTGTGAAATGCAGTCAGAGAGTTTAGCAACCATAACAGACTCAGAACATGTCTGTCTGTATGCAAGTACACACACAAACATACCTATATATATATATATATAAATGAAAAGATACAGCAAACAGTCCAATGATCCTCTAGACGTTAGAGCCTTTGTTTTCTTTTTCAAATGTGTGTTTTGCTACTTTGGTTTTGCTTTATTTATATTTTTGCTGTCTTCTGAATATTATTCAGCTGCAGCCTTTGAACAAAATGAGAGCAGACATGAGCTAGTGACAGAATGTCAGGGTGAGATAAAAGTAGGCTGATCAGGGAAAACTCCTGTCTCTTTTATCTTTTCTTCGTTTTTGGAGACATCCATGCAGCACACACATTCGACTTAAAATGCTGCATTGGGTCTAGTTGTGCTTCTTAGTGCTGAACAATTATATCGCGTTACTTAGATTTTGTAGTGAATATGACTGCATTTTTTTTCTGAATTACACTTTTGAAACTTCTTGCCCAAGAAAAGTCTGTGGAAAGCTGCATTTCCAATTGTCTGCATTTACAAACTTTTCAATTGTTCTCATGTTAAAAGCTTGGTATAACAATATTAATCTTTATTGTTGTGCATGTGCTTTTTATTTCTTCTTTAACATTATTAGTGCATTGCAAACATATTGATAATCCTTGAACCTTTATCACATTTTGTGACATTACACTCAAACTAAAAATATATATAGACTTTATATAATAAACTCAAAGAAGTGCATAATTGTGAAGTGAAAGGAAAATTATGCTTTACATATTTTTCACAAAATAAATCTTTAAAACATGGCATGTATTTGTATAAAATCTGATGCTATCAGTTACCTTCAGACATCAACTAATTAGTAAAAAGTCCAGCTTTTGTTGATCTTGGATTTAGATTTTAAAAGGCCACATTAAAGCTTCTGATTGTTGCAAGAAGCGCAAAAGGAATAAAAACTTTGGCACGTTACTGTATGTTTATGAAACAATAAAAGTTATTTACCATCAAACTCAGCTTGACCAACTCCTACGATGATTATGGACATAGGAAGCTTGGCAGCCTGTGAAGAAATCAAAATACAAAAGATGTAAAACATTGTTCCAAGAGAAAAACATTGTGACTGTGAAAATGCTTTTATATTTTCAAGTAAACAAACAATTTCTTTATGAGCAGGATACTGAATGTTAGTTATCAGATTCGAGACAGTGGCGTAAACTGACTGCTCGTGGTAAAAGCTTAACTTGAAATGCATGAGATTTTTTTTTTTTTTTTTTTTTTGCAGCTGATGCTGTTTAGATAACCACACAACCAATCTAACTGTAGCAAGTCACTCACATAAGCTGTTTTCACCTAAAAACATAATGATCCTATCTCACAAATGGCAGTCTGCCTCAGCAACATGTTCACCTCTAAGAAAGAGGAGTACGTGGGGAACAAAAATGCTTGGCAGGTTGGTTGAGATGCTGGCTTGGAAAAAAAAAAGATGGACAAATTTGTTGGCAGCAAGCTTGAGCATGACTTAGTTTGCAGCAGATGGACGAGCCTTGAGAGGAAGGAAGTGGGGGAGGTGCTGGACAAGTAATTACAGCCACCTTCCCCGTCACCTGCCAGTCGACTCCAGGCTCCACCTCTAATCAATTGAGACAATGGTTTGGTGTACGAGATCGACATTTTGCAAGCAAACGTCAAGCAGAATTGACAGGACTATGGGTAAACCCCAAACATGCAATATGAAGGGAAGGTAAAATAATACCTGTTTTTGAAATAGTTTTTCAAATAAAAACTTGATAAATGCATTTTTCATCAGTATGCACATCATTTAGTTTAATTCTAAAGTGAACTAATTGCTTCCAGATGCCACCTAATTGCTCAACAGAGACCACCTGTGTGTGACGTCATCTCAGGAAAAAAAATAAAAAAATAATAAAAATTCAGCTGTTCTGCGAAGGCCTCAGAGTTTTGTTAGAGAAAGTCGTTTAACATAACAGACAGAATGATGAGAATCACGTGACACAGCTGACAGTTCAGGGATAAAGCTGCAGAAAAAACTTAAAGAGGGCTTAGGCCATTAAGCTATTTTAGAACCCTTTACCGAAAATTGTAGTCATGATGAAGCAGAAAAAAAAAAGAAAAAAAAAAATCTATGGTAACTCTGAAGGAGCTGCATAAATCCACAGCTCAGGTGGCATGACGTTATGATCGGAGAGAGATTAGTCATGCATACTACAAGTCTGTTCTCTATCAAAGACTGGGAAGAAGAAAGACATTTTAAAATAAAACAACTGTTTGCATATCAGGGAGTTCAGAAGGATGATCACCAGTCATGATGTGTACTTGTGTACTCTTTATTTCTTTTATTTGATTTGATTTATTTTCTCATCACTTTGCTTTATTTTGCTGCTGCAAACGTAAACCTTCTTTTACAGTATTTCCACATGTGCTGTCCAGATCAAAGTACTGAGGTTACGTTTCACGTTTGTCTGAGGAGTTGTGTGAGGTGTAACAGCTTTACTTGAAATACCCAACATAATTTCTTAACCATTATGCAAATTAACTCTCTTTGTGTGTTTCCATGTCACTTGCAGAATAAATGCACGCACCAGGCTCCTGTATTCATAGCAGCTCACACATTTTGCTCCTTCTTTTCTTTGATAACAAAAATGTTCAGTCCTTTTTATCCTTACAACCCTTAACCTTATTGAAATTTAATGGCGTTTCATGCAACAGATCGACACGCAGGATTGTAAAGAGGACAGTTATTTAAAATGGCCTTTCAATTAAAACTAACGATTTGAAAAGGTGGAGCTCTTAGAGGGATCAGAGCTCTAAGTCCTCTAAACAAAATCCAGTACAACACAGAAGAAGTTGTCTTACTAGTAAATCAAATACAAGTCTGTGCATCTTGTGATTATTACAGTACTCTTAAAAGCTGAATTTATTTGATTATTTTCAACAAATTTGCAAAAAAAACTCAAAAACATTTTGCCACATTGTCATAATGAGGTATTTGTGTAAAGAATTTTGAGGAAAAAAATATCAATTTAACACAAATATCCTGCCTCATGCTCACAATGTAACCAAACAAAGTGGTGAGATGCCTACAGAAAGTTGCACATGTTTAGATTTTCTCAATCTGTCTCTCTGCTCTTATTTGAAAAAAAAAAAAAAAAAAAAAGAACTCAATCATGATGTAGTTTGAAGCACACACAGTGTGCAACCTCAGCACGGTGATCGCTCTCGTCCAAGAGGAGTGGAGAGTAAAAGAGAAAGAACAGTGGAAGCGGCAAGCACCAGGAGTCCACAGGGCTGGAGGCTGTGAGATAGAGCAGCAGGCAAGATCTTAAAAGGAAGGTGTGGCTGTTCTAATGTTTTGATTAACAGTCGCAAATTCCCTTTAAATCCAGTCTGCTGGGTGTTCTGCGCTGGCGGCAGGCTGCGGAGGTGCAGGAAGGATGGAGGAAAGAGGGACACACTAAAGAAAAAGAAAAGAGTAGCACACATTTGCCGTTTACAGCTGAAAGACGGAAAAAAAAAATGTGACGACAAGTTTCAGGAAAGCCTCTGGAGAGCAGCTCTGTTTTTGTGCCGTGTTTATAGAGGCAGCAAAACCGTCAAATATCTGTAGCATATTTTGTTTTGGTAGGAAGGTAATAATCTTCAGCTGAAAGTAAAAACAAATACTCTGTATCCACTCTGCTGCTCCTGTCGCTGTTGACACTGTTATATGAAGCCGTGGCTTTAGGGCTTCTTTTCTGCATATTGCAGAACAGCTGTTGTTGCAAAGCTCCTGCTGTGTCTGGATTTGTGTGAAAAAAAGAGAAAACTGAGCAATGCTGAAATTCACAGCTGATATGCTTTTCTCTTTGCTTTTTCATGCCAACTAGTGTTTTTCGTAAATGCAATTTAAAGACATTCTACAGACAGTTTATAGTACATAGTCTCCTACATAAAAGTTGCACAACATACCATCTTCGCAATGTCAGCGTGTTCATGAGCGATGTTACAAAATACTTTTTGAAAAGCAATATTTGTTGTTGTTTGTCATATATACATCTTTGCTTTCCAATGACATATTCATTATATTTGACAAAGTCTGGCAGCAAGTAGATCTCATCACCTGACGCAAAATTTTGCTGGAAAAAAGTTGGTGCTGAACGCACTTAACTAAGTAAATAAAGGTGAAAGAGCTCTATTAGTCGCAAAGAGACTGCTGCTTTGAGGGATTTCAGCATGAATTAAGACTAATTATGCAGTTAAGAAAAATAATTAATATTTTTATCACAACTGCTTTTGTAATAAATAATTATTTAAAACAATATCATCTAAAGCTTTACTTGTCAGTTTGTTATAGCTCTTTCAAGTCAAAATGACTATTGTTACCAGCAGCTTATCTTAATATATACTCTGTACTAAATTCAGTGGAAATTCACTGAGAGACATTAAGAAGAGAGTAAATTCCCACTCCAGCCTTAACACACACTTTCAGTATGTGTATCCTTGGATATGTTTAGCTTCACACGATGTAGGAGAGAACAAATAATTGTCTTTATTTCTTACATTTACGATGGCTTCTTTGGTCTGGGCCATGTCTGAAATGACACCATCTGTGATGATTAGGAGGACAAAGTACTGCGAGCCGTCCTGCACTGCCGCTGCATATCTGCCCACAGATAAAATTGCACATTAGCAAATCATTTCTTATTCACTGTAGAAACCAAACAAGCCTACAATTTTGGATTTACTCACATATTTATCAAAGCAATCAAAAAAATCCAAAATTCAAATTCATCTGAAGAAGAACTTGTTTCAGTTCTCATCACACACAAAAAGTTTTTTTGTGCTGATGTGTGAAAAAAATAAGGAATATTCAAATATGCAATAGTCAGGTAACACAGACATGTTTAAAGCAGGGTGTTTAGATTCTGGTTTACAAATTAGATTCATAAATCAAACAATTATTGGTGCATTAGTGCAAATTTTAAACACCGACTATCATTCTTTCAGTACCGCAATAGATTGTTGTAGTTTCTGAAGTACAACTCACTTTAAAAACTCAAGTATCAAAAAACAAACAAGTTCAAATGATAAATGAATGTTCTTATCATTTTTGTGATCTAAAAAAAAAATATTAAAAGAAACTTATAATTCGACTGTTTTCCACATTTTTGGAAACTATTTTAAAATGAACTAGTCTTTCTGGCAAACACAATCAAAGAGATGGCTCATTTTCTCATTCTGAAACCAGATGTCCTCATCAAGGCAAGAGCTCCAAATTACAGACCGGCTGCCAGAGCGTCCAGGGCACATAATCCTGCTGTGGGAGGACACCGCCAGTGATGGGCTGCTGCCATTAGATGGATGTGCTTGATTACTAACAGTGTTTTGATAGGGTGAATGTCGTGTCCTGAGACTTCCCAGCAGAACATTTAATAGAAAAAAAATGACCAACAATGTAGTTTTACAGAGCAGAGAAAGTGAAAATAATGACTTGCATTCATGGCTCAGTTGAAGCCTTTGACACAGTTTGATTGGAGAAATCAAACTAGATTAATTTCCTATAAAAATGTTGCACTTTTTACAAAACAAATCATCTTGTAAAGCTGGTTTCCATGGAGTTTTGCTCCCGGTAACCCTTGTTTTTTCATGTTTAAAATGACCTAGAACCTGGGAAAATATGTAAGCAGGGTAGTAATTAAGACGTAAGTAGACGAGTTTAGCAACCATTCAGAAAGAGTATTTACAAGCAAACACATCCCTCAGACAGCTAAAAATACTGTATCTGCAAAACCTTGAAGCATTCAAACACTTGAACAACATTTATATTCAGATGCATTCAGCAGAGTAACATTTTTATGGACTGCTTTTGGCAGCAAAACTCTTGAGGATAACAGGGAGCGATACGAGAACTAAAGCAGACTACATTATGTGAGTCCTTAAAAAAAACTGATGATTTTAACACGCAGCAGAAAAAACTAAAGCTTTTTAACGTTTTCTGGAAGCTGCAAACTCCTCCACATACATTTAATATGCATGTACCATGTAAAGCAGACACTAATCCAAGTACACATTACACTAAGTTGAGAAGATTTTACAATGCACTTCATACTACAAGTGTCTCACTCACACTTGCATCCTGATATCTATCGATCAATAAGAGTTAGACTTGTGGAAAGCAAGGTTAAGAAAACAAAACAGCATATTTGTGTCCAGTCAGAAAAAAAATATTTTAACAAGCCTACTAACAGAACATTTTCCTCTTTTCTTCACTCAGATTTCAGGGAAATAATGGTTCATTAGTCATCACTCGCATCCTAAGCTGAGTGCATTATGGTGGGATTTGCTAATTTTTCTGATGCTAATTCAAACAGTTATGCAAGGCAATAATATGTTTCTCTCCATGTTATGTTTTCAAGCACTGAAGAAACATGTTCACAAGTGTAGGCTGCACATCTCTATGTGTGACACTGGTTCAGCGTACACAGTACAAAATAGCACCAATACATTGGCCGTACTTTCAACTTTTGCTTCATTTAATACATGTGGCAGCCATATTGGCTACAAAACCCAGCCATATTTTCTAAGTTAGAGCTCAGACAGTGTAAAGGTTGACTGGGAATTAAAAAAATAAAAATAAAATAAAAAAAATGACTTCATTCATGTATTTGTTAACCTTTATTTCACCAGGAAAATCCTATTGAGATTTAAAAAAAAAAAAGAATCCTAGTCAAGGCTGGCAGCAGAATACAGAGTTGCATTATGCACAGACACAATGCAACACAACAATGCTGCTTCAGGGCAGTCATGTCGAGTCAGAGTCCTTCAGCTTGAATGTGTGAGGATTGTGTTTAGACTGCTTAAACCAATGCAGGTGCAAGTGTCACGGACCACTACTGAAAGTGATCTGAAGAACTCTGACCTCAAAACAAGTTAATCTGGGTAGAGGCTGGAAATTATTTGTAGCTAATGGGCTTTAAGACATTTTACCAATAGAAAGTCTGGGAGACTATTAGTAATCTGGAGCTCTTGGCAACATGTGTCTGATTATGATGAAACATATTTTTTTCTCCTCTTTTCGCACAATTGTACTTATTTGTTGTTTTAATTTATGAAACCATAATCAATTTACTTTTAATTTTTATACCTTATTTTAAATGAAAAAGAAAAGGCGACAGCGCTTCACTGGATGCTTGATTTCAAAACAAATCAAACATCAAATATTTGTTTGATTCGTTCTCCAGGTCAGTGAGAAGAAAGTCCAAATACCCAAAGGTGCACCAAACAATAAATTGTGAAATATTCTTTCTTCTTTAAAGAACCCATCCAGATTGACGCACAATTTAAACAGTTTTCTGCTACCGACTGTTGGATGTCACTGTATGACTATGCTTTATGTTACATTAATAATATATTCCTAATAAACAATTTGAGACAATAAAACTGCATTTTTTTGGCAGATTGTAGAATATTTTTAGTGGTTAGTTGGATATACATTGCTCAAAAAGCAGATGAAGGTAAAGTCAAAGTTTAAAAATGTTCATGTGCATGTATATTGAACAACTGAAATACATGTAGATTACTAATGACTCAAGACAATATAAATTACTCATATGTCTACTTAACAGTCATAAAACCTTCTTAAAAATTATGTTTGCTCTGTAGTGTTTCTCATGATGGTAATTTAACTAACGTCAAAAATAACAGCCAAAGGTTTATCTCAGATTATCAACTAGAAGTTAATTTATTTCAGTCAAATTAAAAACTGAAATTGCTCATTCAGCACACACACATTATCTACTCCAAGTCTGTTTTTTTTCCTCTTTCAACTGTGATAATTATAGCTTACAACTGATGTTGATCTGAAGTTCAGTTCCACTGAATACTGACATGACAGACTTGACAGTCGTCCAGCAGGCAGCCATCGACACCCTCCTCAGGAACAGTTAATCACAATGTTCATGGTTAGAGAACCTGGTAGCTCAAAGCGCCACGTAAAAGCAAACGCTGCTGATCAACATCTTAAGAGCGTGAATGTAGTGATCAGCTTTGGCGTTTTGTGTTGGTGGATCATAACCAGGTTGTAAAAAGAAGAAAAAAACCCAGAAGAAAATGAATTAAACAGAAGAAACAAACTGAACTGAATGAAATCTCAAACAGGCTCTTCATCGTACAAAAAGTTAAGCTCAAGTGGAGGCTGCTTGACACAGGGAGGGCGAACAGTCTGAAAACATTTGATGCACGGAAGCTCAGGTTGTTTGAGTTTCTATTCAATTAACTACCTACTCAAAGCTTTTTTTCCCCCTCTCTCTCTCCAGTTTCTTCTTTTAGCATTTTAAAGTGTGATGTGCTTTTAATTAGTGCAAAATTTAAATGCTGTTTGTCCAAACTTAGGATTTTGTCATGGACTATTTTATTGACTGATTAGGCTGTAGCAGATCTACAGACAGCCTGCCTCTATGTCACTCTGCAGTAATTCATTCATTTTATGCAATTATGACTTTTTGATAGTCCAATACTTCTGTATTAAAATGTATTTCTTGTTAGTCTTATACAGTATGAACTCTGTATTCTAAAAATTGAGTTTTGAGCTGTAAGCCACTATACACTAAATTAACTTTGTAATGATATTCTAATTTATTCAGATGCACTTGTCAAAGCAAAAAACCTAAAGGGGCAGCTAAACTCAACGAGAACAAGCACTGAACAAGAACATCATAAATAAAAAAAAAGATTTTTGTATTTGTAGGGATTACAGAATCCCTTGTAGCTCAGTAATGATAAGCTAAACAAATAAAAGGGATAACCTTGGTCTACTTGCAAAAACGTGTTCCACATTTTTTATGGCTAAAACATCTATGCAGCATTAAACATTTGCAACAAATAAACTGAAATGCTTTTCTAGTCATGCTGACTTAACAATGCTTCACCCTTGAACAACAGGCAACCAGTGAGCAACTCTTGTAAAATTGCGACTCTACCCACATGAACAGCAGCAATGCAAACAGGTGAAGATGTCACAAATAGTTCAACACCTGGCAACATGGTTCACTATTGGAGCAAAGTTGGTTGGCCCGTATAATTGAACCGTTTTCAGACTTTGATGGTATGCCTCTAGGATCCCTTCAATACCGTTGCAATAAGGATTTTCCATGTTTCCATTCTGAAAATGATATAAGCAAACACAAGGTCTTTGATTAGAAAGACCTACAGATACAATTCTGAAAGAATTCACTAACTATTTCAGGGTAGATGCCTTACACTGGTTCCTTACATATACAATACGCGAGCACTAACAATAGACCTAATAGATTAACTAGATATTCATGGCAGAAATAATGTCCAAATCAATCAGTTAATATCTACAAGAAAAAACTAACAGTTTGAAAAAACAACTGAGTGGAGTTATTATGAATAAAAGGAGATTCACCAGTGGAAACTCGTGAGAGACTCGCCCGTCAGGAGGCAGTTTTGCTCCAAAGCCAAGAGCTGGAAACATCTTGTCGCTGTCATAGTCCTGAATGATTTCCCCGACAGCCTTCAGGGCCATGGCATAGGCGTTCAGCTGGTAAGGGTTCATATAGTGCAGTGAAGTAGATTGGGACGGATTACCTGTGGATAAATGAAACAAAGTGCATTGATCCCCTCTGAAGACCTCATCGTTCATTGGTTTAGACCTGTCCTTGTTTGTGGACGAGCTAAACCACACAACGATAAATGCGCGCTAGACGGTCTGAATAATGTCAGTGTAGAAGACGACCCTCAGCTCCCATTAATGATTGTTCCTCTTGAGTTGCTGCAGGAAGTAGAGTCTCTGCTGTAAGGTAAACCACAGCATAGTGTTGTCGATTATTCAACCATAATAAATGACAACAGGTTCACACTTACGGCTTAGCCATGCATTTTAGCAGTGAAAGGTTGCATGTACTGCAGCTGTTGATCCCACATCTTTGACGTAGGCCAGTCATGGTTTCACCACAAAGCATGTTACGCGTGTCAAAAACGCATCTGACGCTTCAAGTTTGACGCCTGTGCACTTTTGGTGCGTTCACACCAAAATGGGTTTTCAGACTTTTACATCCAAAGTCTATGTGTTGCATTGGACGCTTTGGACCTGCCAAATGCTCAAAATGCTCCAAAAAGTTCATATCCCGCTGCGCTAGAAGCTCAAAATGCGCCGCAACGGCCCTCGACGCGCCTCCACATAGAGTTTGAATGCAAACCAGAGGGGCCTGACGCTCAAAACGCGTTTGGTGTGAAGGCACCATTACACCGACCACCTAAATGATCCCGTCAGTGAAAATATGCCACTACAGCCCAGCATTTCTGATACGTGTCAAATACAACCACTTATATTGTACATAACAAGAGTTTCACTTTTTATCGTTTACTGAAAAATGGCAGTGATTTCAGGTGTTGCACATTTTTCATCGGTAAAGAGTTGAAACTTATTTGTCTAATTTACTTTATTTTCTAATCGGAGAACTTTTCCCACACATAACTTTCAAGACAGAAAGAACCCGTAATAATTAACTGCACTGGTATTCAGTGGTTCCAACATCATGTCCCCTCTCCCTGATGAGTGCACCAGCAGAACATGTAGCAGGAGGAACTCCCCGGAGAAGGCTTTAACTTGCTGATCGGTGATTGTATACAGTGTCCATGACAGCACTGTCTGTTTCGGTTTGCGAGATTGATTCTAAATATGAACATGTCACAGTCAGATATTCCCCTCAATTTATTCCTGCCCTCCTCACCAGACGCACGCTTTGAAGTTGTAATCACTCACCATTAGACGCTGTGAAATCAATGGCCACAGTGAAATTGATCTGCGTCCTGGAGGAGGCAAAACAGCAAATCAACAACAGGGACCAGAGAGACATATTCGAAATTAGCGCGCTCTCACTCACGCAATCTGTGACACAATGGAAAACAATTTCCTCAGAACAATTAAAAGGGTATTGTACAAACCAGATAACAGCTACGCTTTCATTCAGCAGGATTTCACTTGTTATTCATGTTCCTAAACCCATACAACAACAACAACAACAACAACAACAACACTGTCACAGCACAAACAGCAACCACTCATTTGCCAATTAAAATTTAGGACATGATATCCAAGGTATCTGACTTTCACCTTCTCAATGAAAGACTAGAGGAGCATGTGAGAGACCGAGCCTGGTAACAAGCTAATTAGACTGATGGAGCACTTAAGAGCAAATCATAATCCAATTTTCCCTGCTGACGAAGTTTTCCCCCCCTCTACGTCTTGCTAATTTACGACAAAATGAGGCCCTCCGGGGCTCAAATGACAGCCTCTCGTTATCTAGAAAAGTCACCAGAGAGAACAGCAATAGAATGATGATAAAATGAACGTGTTTAATATTCCCATTAACCTTTCAGCTTGGCGTGAGGATTGTAATGTTCCACAGCCTGACCGTGCTAACATAATTAAAGTTAATTTTATTAATTAACTTTTTTTCCCCTGAATGAGGTTAGCAAATGGTTCATCTGCAAGAAGAAATAAAAAATAAAGTTTTCCCGGTGATTCTCTCTTTTTTTATCAGAATTTTCTTCCTTTTTGAGCTAACGGTTACTTTCTACCATCTTTCGTAGAGAGTTTTAAGGTTTTAATTATTTTTTTTTTAATTTTATTTACACTTGAAAAATAATGCTTCTTTTAACAAGGATTATTTTTATGCATTTCAGAAGGGGGGAAAAAAGCTAAATATCAACCAGTTTCCCCAGAACATCTTTCGTAGATATTTCTTTTTCATTCATTTACATATATAAATATCTGAAGTGAGGTCACCAAAGCTTAAGATTATTGTATCATAAATCCACCAAAGCTGAGAGCTGTCAGCAAAATCTGTCACACCAGTCAGTTCTGCCACAGGACATAAAAACCACTGACAGTTTCCCTGCCGTGAAGAGACAGCTGAGATCAAAGCACCGTCCAGCCTGCTTGGAAAATATCACTTTACCTGAAAAATACTTGATATGCACATGCCATCTCTAGTGCTAAAGCTAACCTGAGGTTCAAGGGTTGCTAGACCCTCTAAGTAGAGTTAAACTTTAATTCGTCAAAATTATATATGTATATTTATGTGTACTTCTAAATAGGACCCACAAATTCAGACAAAACTTTGTAAGTACAGCAGCATAGCGTCCTGCCTCTTTTCTCAAGAGTATGACCAACTGTGAGAATACATCTTAACTCCAGATTGCCTTGCTCTAAGGCGTCGCTGTGCAGAGAAAGATGTGGAGAAATCTGCACGTAATGATGTGGATATCATTTTACCATCATGGGCAAGAACAACTAGGAAAACAAAAAGTCTATTTGATGTTTTTTTTTTTTTACTTTTTATTTGTGCAAAAAGTAATTCCCACTCACCCTCCTTTGATGTAATCTAGGAAGGTGAACTCCGACTCAACAGAGAACGAGAGCAGGGTCACCTGTGAGTCAAAAAGAAGGAGGAAGAACTGATTACACCCATTGGCATTGGTGTTTTCCTCCTAATACGTCCCACACCTCCGCATATTGACTCAAATCATCCCATCGAATCGGGAAGGAAGGAAACTGCCTTTCAAATAATTGAATTATTTGCAATGCCAAAGGACAAGTTTGAAGAGTAGATGGGATGCATTTGTATGCATTACTCACTCCAGCAGACGTGTTTGGGTAAGCCGTGTGAAAAGTGATGTCTCAATTGGTCGTTGGTGTTGCTCTTCTTTCTGATGTCTTTCAAGTTCCTCAGAATTTTCCCTCAATTTGTGCCTCTTACATGTCCCCCCCCTCCTCACCCCCCCACAGCCAGTCACATATAATTCACCATGATTTTTTTTGGCCCCACATAACTTTCTTTTCAACCTGCCGTACCGTCATGTTTTCCTATTTTCCATATAATAACACATCTGAGCAAATCAACCCTTTAATCTTGTACATATATATTTTCTTCCCAGACAGAAGAAAATTTGCTTCTTTTAAGACTTAACAATCAAATCAAACAAAAGAAAACTAACCCTGAAAAGAGGAGAGAGAGTTTTTGAAGCCATACTCACTGTTCCTGAGTTAACATATTTCTTTTTCTTCATTTTCTTCTTTGTGTTAATCACCTAAGAAGATAAAAAAAAAAGATTAAAAAGCATTAGATGCAGGTGATATTCTTTTACAACTCTTTAAAACTTGATTGGCAATACTATAAATATGTTTACATTTTAGATATAATGATAGAAGTGTCTCTCTATATACACACATACATATATATGTATTCGTCAGAAATACTAGTAGATGATAGAAGTCTGAAAATGCGTCGCTGAATGTTGAGTTAAAAACGGATTCTCAAGTGGAATAGGTTTAATGCACGCGACTAACATTAAGCTGCATTCTCGCGAGTGAAGAACAAGAGAGAAATGCCAATTCAGACACCAAAGACGTCTCAGCTCATTACCTCAATTCCCAATGGCTGCAAGGCATGAAAGTGACAGCCCCTAATTTAACATGGAGGGATGGCAATTTGTCTGACACACCAAACAATCTGCTGATGCAAAAACTAAAGGGCCTTTCAGTCTCACCGGGAGGTAAAGAAGAATCAAATGCAGAGCATAATGGAGCTGACGTCTAAAAGACAGGTATTTGTCCATCGCTGAAGGCCACCAAACCACAGGGGCACGTAGGCATCGACACGTCGTTTATTCTCAGTAAGACTCTGACTTTTAATTCCCGCTCAAAGATTTCAGCTCATTTTGATTGGTAGATTTTAAAGCGCAGCGCATAAACTGTTAAATGTGTATCAAAAGTCATGGTTTGGACAAACGTGAAATATACTCATGTCATAAAAGGGAATTTTCATGAAATATTCTCAGGTCTAAATGGCCTCCTAAGCTTTCCGTTGAAAAATAAAATACTGAGTAGCGATCATTTAAACCATCAAATAAGTCCCTGCATCGTTTTTCTATTAATTTTGCTCCGTGCTGCTGCTAATAATTCTATTTATATGCAAGTATGCATGCCACCAATTACAAAGAAAAAAAACAAACAAAACAGAAAAAAGTAGATCAGGTTTTATTGAATGTATTGCAGCTCAGGGAAGGTGGAGAGACATTAAGACTGACAATAAAAAAGCTAAAGAAAACACACTAATGTAATTTTTTCCAGTGTTTCTCTGTTTCTCTTTAAAACATTTATTTATTTATTTATTTTTAGTTTATTTCATAAAAGTAGAGAATATCCATGGAGAGAAAAGAACTAACGTTTATGGAAAGCAGAGTAACACGGTTGTCAGGTGATGGAAGTGTCAAACACATCAGTCACGGGATCGAGATATCTCCCACACTGGGATTCCGTGTTGTAGGATCGAACAGACATGTTCCTGAACAGTGGGAACAGCGAGATGACTCACCTCGTACACATTGAACTGACTTTGCCCTCGAGCTAGCTCTCGGTAGCTGGTCGTGAAATCCCCGATGAAGTCATGGCTTGGGAGGAAAAAGTGAGAAGAAAACAAAACGAAGGAAAACAGGAAACGGAAAAACAAACTTTAACTCCAGAAGTGAAGTTTTTATTCTGATCAGAGGAGGGGAGGGGGTTTTGTATTGTTTGCTTGTCAAAGCGTGTTGTTGCACTGAATTGTTTGCGAATTTGAAAAATAAGTATTTACAATCACCTGCCATCCCGGTCCCAGTCATACACCTCCACCTTGATTGTTCTGTGCAAAGGAAACACTCAACTCAGAAAACATTTGCATGAGATTGTTTTCAAAATAGCATGTTCTTCAACTCTGTTAGACATCAAGCGTTCGAGGTCGAGCATTACATTTTATGCAAAGTTTTAGCAAATAAAATATATAGTAGTAAGATATCTAATTATCATTTTACATGTAGGCCATGATATGAAAGTACCCTTACCCACATCATTAACAGTTTCCTTCTTTAGAACCACTTGAACGTTTGTTATTTTGTTAAATTACAATCTATAGAGCGCAAATGTATCTTATTCTGACTATATGTAGTTGAGGGATATAAAATAATGTATAATTCTGGATTGAAGGAAAATTTATACAAGCTTTCAAAAAAAAAAAAAAAGAAAAGTGTGGTGTGGCTTTGTATTTGGTTGCATTTACAGCATTGTCACATTATCCAACTCAACCTTTAAAAATAATCTGGGAAGAAAATAATTCCTACTAGAACCACATGAAGGCCTGAGAGGTGTGATTTAGAACATTAGAGACCAAAACATCCTCATGAAGCAAAACTACATCTGGAGGAGCTTTAGAGAGACACAGCTCAGGTGCAGGAAACTACTTAAAGGACAACCTCTGGTAGTGCACTGGAAAAATCTGGTCTTTATGAAACAGTGACAAGAAGAAAGTTTTTTTTTTCTTTTCTTTATAGAAAGCCATGAAAAAATCATATAAGGGAGAATGTGAGAAGTGTGGAAGAAGGGTCGCTGAACAGACCACCCCCACTACGAAACATGTTGTTGGGAGGATCATTCTCTGCAGCAGGGACGGGAAACCAGCAGATGATGGACCTCAAACATACAGCCAGAGCTACATACACAGGTTCACATCGAAGGACATGTAACGTGTAATTGTCTTTAATAGACTCTCTCCATCCTCTCTGACAGGACTGGAGTTACTGTGCAAGGAGATCAGGCAGAAATTTCAGTCTCTGGATGTGGATCTATAACTCAAGCAGGTATAAAATAGATGCGTGCGCTGCACACGCAAAATTAAACCTTTAATCTACTTTCCACTCATGTTTGCCTGTCACATAAAATCTCTCTAAAATACGCAGAAGTGACTCGACAAAACTTGAAGACATTTAAAAGGAGTATGGAAACTTTCCCAAAGTGCAGTAGAATACTTCTAATCAACAATGACATGAAATGTTCTGCTGCAGCTGCAGAATAAGGCTGAACAGCAGGGTGCATCATGTGGGGGGTTTGGGGTGTAGGCCATATATAAAGCTGTTGCTCCAATAGAAACAACGACTCTGCTGCACTTGTTTGCTTCCACCACTCAAAACTCACATCAACATTTTACGCAAATGCTGCAGAAAGTGCTTTTGCAGACATAAAAGGGACAAAACTTTACTTGGCACTTTCATTCCATAGTCGTATTGATCCCGCTTCTGCTTCCCTTCTCTCTTCTTCCGCCTCAACCAAGCAACAACATCTTCCAGATCCAAAAGAAACCAGAATCAAGTGATACATCATAGAAGCTTTCCTGCAACTAAGGGACTGAGAGATGCCCGTTAGAAGCTCGGCTTCCTCTTTACCATCTGGCACATGCTGTTTCACACTGAAGGTTTGTTCTTTTGAGGATGTGAGCTGAAGAAAATCCGCTTGTCATCCCAATACATACATGGCCCTTCTCCACCAATGTGGAAAAGGAGAAGACACAGAAAGTGACAGCAGGAAAGAAGTAAAAATAACAGACTGGAGCATATTTCCTTTCACGAGCCTAAGCACAGGAACAAATCAAAAGCAGGCACTGATGTTTAATCGCACACTGATGAAGGACCTACAGTAGATACTGCTATCATCACTCAAGTCATTTATCAAATTTTCCTTTTTTAAGATCTGTGTATCTTATCTCACAGGTGTGTAGAAGTACCCTTGAGCTTAGATCCTTGAGTTCCCCTTGTGGATCCACTAGATGTTCTTCTCTGAACTTTTGATGCATCTTTCATTAATCATGATTGAAGTTCAATGAAAGGCACCAGTTGAAGGTTTGTCTTCATCTGTGGCTTATTTTTCCTTGTTTTTTTTTTTTTAACCAAAATAGATTATTTGAGTAACATATATGAGGGCATAATGTAAAAGATTTGTTCAGAGTTTGCAGTGAATAATTGTACCACCCACACTAAAGGCAAGTAATTCTCCAGGTGTTGTTGACTATGGAGCTATAAAAAGATCCAGAACTTACTCCTTTGACTTGATAGTTACTGACCAAAATAGTCAGCACTCTGAAACACTCACAACTTCCTTTGTTTCTCTTCACACTCCCACATGTATCTCCATTAACTCATCTGCAACAGGGTCTGTGACATATTGGATTTCTTTATTTCTTCTGTAACAGAGTAAATATCCTTCCCCTTGTTGTGTGCGATCTATTACTCCCCTCTCATTAGCTCCTATCTCCTTCTTGTTTCAGAGTCAGTCAAATCCTTTCCTGTCTTCTCTTGTTTAATACAACAGCTATGCATTTAGTGTAAACACCTAAATGAAAGATGTTTCCTTAAAATTTCTTTTATATATATATTTATATTTTTTTTAATCATTTTTCGAATGAAGTCTAAAGTACTTATAAACAAAAATGTAAACCAACATAACGGAAAACAATTTGTGCATCAAATGTAGTTCCTTGAAAGTGTGTTTTTCTTAACTTTTTTATGATTTGAGGATGTATGTTGTTGGTATTTTATATATTTCACTGACACAATGCAAAAGATCCCAACCATCCTGTCAACTTCTCAGTAACTTTCTTGCTGGTCTGTCTGATGTGTTCCTTAGTGTTCGTCTGTCTCTGTTTCCCAAAGGTCTAACAACCTCTAAGGCCTTCAGGGAACAGCTGTATTTATGCTGAGATCAGCTTGCACTTTAGGAAGACTCTGTTTGCTAATTGTGTGATTTTAAAAGATAAAATGCCCTGAAGTATCAGGCCAACAATCTTCCTCAAATGACTTACTGGTATCAGTGAACAGATGGCAGATTGCAAATGTTTAATACTCTTGTGACGTGTAAAGATTTTTTTTATTTTTTATTTGAAGCAAATTTGTATTCACTTCATAAATACTGCAATGCTTTGTGTTGCTCTGTCACACAAAATCCTAAGAAAATACTTTGAAGATATCAGAGCAGCGATGTATCCACTTTGAAAAATGTAGGGCACTTTTTGTTAGCTTGTTCAAGACTTAGATCTTATTCTTTAGTACCAAAAATAAGAGAGGCAAATCCAAACCAAAGTATATCAATCTGTGCAATTCACTGCTGGATGCAATACAAATGTGTGCAGCCTTGAATTAATTTGGTTCATATCTTTATTTTCTATTGAACATATCAGCGTTTTTGGTCAAAATTTGGTTGTTTTTATTTGCACAGGTATGATGTAGCATGACTTATTTGATGAAGAGGTCAGATTTTGATTCCAGATTTTACAAGGACGAGGCAGCATGTTTTGTTTGGTAGATTAAATCGCTGTTATGAAAACAGTCTGCGCATTGAACACATTTTTCACCTCTGCAAAGGAAACACAAACAGAATGCTTTCCATTACTTGGAACAGTGAACAGTAATTATGCAGCCTAAAAAGCTGTGTTTTGGCAAATACCTACGCCGTGCATATTATAAACGGTTATCTAATGCATGTACATGGATGGATACACATCAAAGAAAGGAATTTGTGAAAATATTGGTGCTACATCTCAGGACATCAGCCAGTAAATTGAGAGACCTTGAAACAAATGAGACCCTGATCACACTGTGTGCTGCGCTGCAACGTTGCTTAAGGACATTAAATAATGTTTCGGAGTGGTCATCATGAAGCCACATTATAAAGGGCGGCCTACAAACCTACTTCAGCTACAACAGATCTGGTGGGAAGAATGGGACAAACCATTCAAACAATATGAAAACCGTCTCTTTAGTTATTCTAGCCTGTGGCACTTAGGAATAATTATTGTTGTCCTATCAGCAATAAAGCAATAAAAAAACTTTATGTCTTTTAATACAGCTATATATACACATTGGGTATCATCTATGTGCTTATGTTATCAACATGAACAAAAATATAATCAATCACCACCAGGAAATTTAATCACACTCACATAAGCCTAAAACCTCTATTAGCCAATGTGCTGATGATGTTTCAAGATGCTCCATGTCAAATTTCTTTCCACGGTGCATGGGTAAGAGAGCATCTTGCATTTTTATTTTAAGTGTGTTTGTTTGGGACAGAAACATTTCAGGAAGAGTCTTTTATGCCCATTTATATCTGGATCTGACAAAATAAAAACAGTTTGGATTGGAGTACGATGGACCACCTGATAAGTTTAATTCATTTTTACCAAAGCTTCATGTTTCCTCAATCTGGCAACCCTACATATCCATAAAGTGAGTCTGTTTGGGAGATTTATCTCAGCTTCCTTTTCCACACACCGGGTTCTCAACGGTTTCCGTAATTAGAGTTTGACTGCGTACAAACAAGATAAGGCAGAAACCTTTGAGAGAGATGGAGATGAGACAGGAAAAGTTAGAAAAATGGATTGAATATTCCTTGTGAAATATGTGCCCCATAAAGACAATCTGTCTGTCACTCTATCCTTTCATCTATCCTCAAAGTTCCTTCAAGATTTATCTTGTTTTCTTCACACCACTGTCTTTTTAAATTAGAAATATGCAGATAAGCTTTGAGAAAAGTGAATTCTTATCGCCGTTGACTAAACAAGTTTGCATTAATAATGTGCCTGCTGGGAGAGAAGCAACCCTGCATTTCTATTATTATTATTTTTTTTTTTATAGATTCTTTTTTTGCTGTCAGTGACACATTAAAGCAAAACCACATTTAATATTTCTCCTCTGAACATTTAGCATATGCCACTATTAAAGTATTTAACAAAGTGGGTTGAAAATGTTGGTAACACTTTATTTGAAGGGGGTTGAATAAGACTGACATGACACTGTCATAAACATGAATAAGCCCTAATGAACATTTATGACTGTTGTCATAAAGCGTCATTCGGTAAATTATGACACTTTTAATACAAAGTTGACATTATTCAAAATGTCTTTGTTATGACAACTTGACATTAACCAAGAAATCATTACTGAAATAAATTTGTTATAAAAGAATTACTGATTGCACTTTAAAAATGAGGTAACTTTATGTTATTAAAGGTAAAGTTTAAACAGTAATGATTTATTGTTTAATGTCAAGTTGTAAAAAAAAAGACATTTTGAATAATGTCAACTTTGTATTAAAAGTGTCATAATTTACCGAATGACGCTTTATGACAACAGTCATAAATATTCATGAAGGCTTATTCATGTTCATGACAGGTGTTATGTCATGTTTATGACAGTGTCATGTCAGTCTTATTCAACCCCCTTCAAATAAAGTGTTTTCATATCCATTAAACTTTTCCCTATTTTCTCACTTTACATAAAAAAATGTCAGGGCATTTACAAAGATTTTGGTAATGGTTCAATAGAAAGTTGTTTCTGATTGTGAAGAAGAAGAAAAATATTCACTGGTGTCACAGAAACCAGTGAATCTAAAAAACAATAAATAAATATTTTGCACCTCTGACTAAATACTGTAGTAGAACATCAATTTAATTGCAATTACAGCTGCATGTTTTATAGCAAGTCCACACATAAACATATAAAAATGTCTGCTCAAACGTTAAAACGGCTGGAAAACAACCCATGCTCAGTCAGACTGGATGGACAGCGTCTCTGACCATAAACTACCTTGTTCTGTCTCTGACTCTAAACTTGATGTAGAACGTGGCTTTGATTGGAGAAACATAATGAGCTCCTATGTTCCTGTTAATGATTAGCAAACCCACAGCGTGATGCCACCACCGCAACAGTTTACAGTAAGGATGGTGTGTTTAAGGAGATGCAGAAGGTTATTTTTCTAGTTGGATTGGACTAGACAGGCCTTTGAAGTGTTTATATGTTGTTTAACAATCAGGATTCTTTGGGTTGCACTTTCAATTAGGGGTATCAGAGTAAATGGGGGTGAGCACAAATATACGTCACCCTTTCCAGATGTTCTTGATTAGATAGGTAAGACATAAAACATCTCAGGAAGCAACATCTGATTATTTAAGATATAATGTCTGTCATTTATTTGAAAGAAAGTAGCTTAGGATGTGAAAACAGCTAAATAGTTTTATGCACTTTACCTCAATCTTTCCTACTAGGCATGGAGGCAGAGAATAAGTAAAACCTTTAGCTTCTAAATTCATTCTAAAGAAGATAGTAGATATTTATGGCTTGTTCTAATGTACCAAGTTGTGAGAAATCTACCAATGCACACAGTTGCAACAAAAAGTCATAGGCTTGGATTCTTTTCCTTTAGTTAAACTGCATTCTCATGTAAAATAAAACTAATAAAAAAAACTATGTCATATAGACTAACAGATCTGGAAGAGATGAATACAGAGCACATAGCTACTTTGAGGTGAAAATGGTTGCAGAAAAAAAAAAAGTTTAACAGGTTCATATTCCTACTAGTTAAAGTATTTTTATATTTGAACAGAGTGTGTTAATAACTCCACTTAGCACACTCACTGTCAGTAAGAAAAACATTAATAAGAGCTTTAATGACAGTCGACGGACTGAGCCAGCAGGAATCGGTGACGGCAGACACCATTCATGGTTGAAATGTATTAATAATCCGGTAGAAGTAAAGAGGAAAGTGCAGCGTAAAAAAAAAAAACAGAACAACATATAGAGTGGGGGGGAACTGTGTTGCACCTGTCATAGTCTCCGTTGCAGAGTGCTCTCACTGGGATGGTAAAAGGCTGCCACACTGGATTTAATGTGTTCTTCACCACCTCTGTTTTGTGGCAGATAGTAAACCTGGAGGCAGAAGAAAATGAACATAAAAAAGGGATATCTTCAAAAAGAGTGTTGGGAAGAAATTTGATTCTTTGTTGCCTACAGAACCTGGAGGGAATGAAGGAGAGATGCACTAAATATGCAAAGAAGGGGGAGGAGTGTGTGGCTGGGAAAAAAAAAAAACAACCTAGGAGATACAGGGGAGATATCAATCAGTCACATCTTGCAGTGACAGGAGAGATGCTTTAAATAGAGTTTTGTTTTCTTCTGGTCTCAACGTCTCAGACCACAAAGACCAATTTAAGATTCTGCCCTGGCTTTTTAAATTCTCCCTGTGGAGAAGAAGTGTGACAATGACCTGCAAATGGATTTTTCGGATATGTAAAATGTTTTGTAGAGAAGATACCATCCAAACACCCTCTTGAAAAGCAACAACATGTATCGTGCTTTTGTTTTTGCCTTAATCCAAATCCCTGGATTAGGCTGTTTGTGCTTGACTGAGTGCCTCCAGCCTTTTAATGTCCAATGACTCCTTTAACCACACAACTCTCTAATTTGCACTGTTGTCTGGGACTTGTAGGAGACGCACATTCAGCAGGAGTAAGGGTTCTTTTCTCACCCTGGTAATTTCTATTGAAAATGTTTTAGACGATCTTTAGCCAAAAACAGCTGACTTTGCTAGAAATACAAAGCCTTATGATCAACTGGGGAGTACTCTGAGAGAAGTGCTCCTCCTGTGAGGAGATTGGAGAGTGTTATGCATCTCTTAGTAAATTGCTTCTGCAATTGGCTGCTTTTACCTCATTAATGTAAAATGCAGATGCTGAGGTTTTGCTATCCACTCTTTCCATGCATTTTTACATTAATTGCCTCTTTTTCATGTTTGTAGTCCTGGATTCATTTATAAGTTGCATTATGGAAATTTTACTTATGATGTGAAAAGGATACACGGGTCTTATTATACATCCTCCTATGATGTGCATTCCTCAATAACCACTGCAGATTTCCTCTCCGATTGTGCAAGAAAGGAACAAAGTTTATCCCATTAAATTTCTTACACTTGACTTACTTTTATAAAAAAAAATTTATTAGAAACATTATTTGAAAATTTCTAATTATTTTTTGAAAAAAACAGCTAAAAATAATGCACAACAGTGAGCTGCAAGGAAAATAATTAATATTTTCAAATCCCTTACAAATAGAAATCTGGAAAGTGAATACATTTTATAAATAAAATTAAAGCTGCAAGTATTTTGGGATGTGTTTCTACCACCCATGAATGTCTAGCGACTGAAAGTATTGCCAATTCTTATTTGCAAAATAGTTTTCCAATTAAATTCAGGCCTAGACTTTGATTGGGTGATTCTAACACACCGAATATTGCATCATATCCATCCATCCATCCATTTTCTGAACACCCTTGTCCCTCAGTGGGGTCGGGAGGGGTGCTGGTGCCTATCTCCAGCTAACGTTCCGGGCGAGAGGCGGGGTACATCCTGGACAGGTCGCCAGTCTGTCGCAGGGCAACACAGACACACAACCATGCGCACACACACCTAGGGGCAATTTAGACAGACCAATTAACCTAACAGTCATGTTTTTTGGACTGTGGGAGGAAACCGGAGTACCCGGAGAAAACCCACGCATGCACAGGGAGAACATGCAAACTCCATGCAGAAAGACCGGGGCCGGGAATCGAACCCAGAACCGTCTTGCTGCACGGCAACAGCTCTACCAACTGCGCCACTGTGCAGCCCTGCATTGTATCCTTTCACTTTATTTGTATTTTTCGCAATATCTAATCTGATGGTTGAAATGACATCCTGCAAAAGGTAGAGTGATACCAAACATTCTGACAAAGCAGAAAATGCCAAAACCAGATGAACTTACGTGCCATCCTCATTGCTTCTGTAGAAAACCATGAAAGGATCAGACTTGCCAAAAAAGTCCTTTTTGTCCAGCTTGTTGGCACAGAACTGCATGGTGGCACTGTCCTGCAGAAAAGCATAGACATTAGTGAAGGGAAGCTCTTTAAGGTGTTGCTTAATTATGACCTATTTTTCTCTTAGATTCAAAATATCATGAGACTAAAGTGCATTAATTGTTATCTTGTCAACAATCACACAATATCTAAAACTCCATACAAAACACACATTTCCCACAATGTATTTTTAATGGATTGAAGGATTTTAGGCTATCTTCAGAATTTCCATTCTCATGATTTAAAATGCAAAAGCGATAAAAGGAAAATGTTTTTTTCACAACTTCAGATTGTAAAAAAAAAACAGTCTGAGGTCCTTGGAGGTTTCTGTGCAAGAATTTGACACGTGACCCCTGGAGAAACTTCTCTTTAAAAGATGTGTCTATTACAAAGGTAATGTGTCCTGTGCCACTGAGCAGGAGGAGACTTTGGATTCCCCACCTGGTAGTCAAAGCTGACTCTCCAGGTGAGTGTTTGTATCTTCACAGCTGATATTTTGTTTTGACTGAAGTTCTGACAGATCTAATTGAAACACAGGCTTGTCATCATTTATTTGTAGTTGATTACCTCTGTGTGTAGAGCATCGATGGACATTTTAAAATGGTTTGACTATCCAGAACATCTTCTCAAACATGACAGACTTTGAAAGGCAAACAAACACCTACAAAGATAGCAGCACAATTTCTTACCCAACATACATTTTTTTTATTTTTGTGGGAAGTTTGTCAGAGTTAGCTTGCACACTGTAAATGTCACTTGCTTTTAAGCCTTTCCTTTGTAGACTGCAGGCTCTCAGCCAGAAGACCACTCTACCATTATCTACAAACACGATCCAAGGAGCCAGTAGTTATATTTGTGTGTGTGTGTGTGTGTATGTGGCCTTTTGTTTGATATATTTTTAAGGACTATTTTCCAAAGACATACTACGCTTTATGGACTGGCTGTTCCTTATGGAAAGACATACAATGTGTATGTGTGTGTTCATGCTTACCTACAAATTAAGAAAACATTTTAAATTTCAAATCAGGCAACTGCATCCACCAACCAATGGTTTTGCCAACACTAGTCTGACTCCATCATGAGTAATAGTCATCATGCTAACTCTTTCTGATACCTGTCATATTCACTGTGAACGCAGCAGATGCTTCTAGAGGATCTTAGAGAGAAAAACACAAAGCAGAGAGAATTTTTCTTTTCTTTTCTGCATCGAGTTCTCTTCTTGCATGTTAGCTTTTAGGTACAGTACTTTGCTCTAAATGTTCGCAGTTTCATTTCAGGAATAATTTATGTTGGTAAGTACTTGTTCATAAGAGTTTCCAGAAAAAAAAAACAAAACAAAAAAAACAACTAATTGTGACAGTTAGCATTACTTTAAAATTGATCAGGTTTTAAAAAAATGCTCACAGGACAAACTGATGTATTTTTATATGGTAGAAAAATATTCAAGTCACATTAAAATCTTTAAACTGAACAACTAATTTAACTTTGCACTGCTGTAGTTGATAGCAATTCTTCATAAATACCACATCTTAAAAAGTAAAATACCTTGAAATGATCAAAAAAATATGATGTGTCAAATCAAATATTAAGCCTAGAGGAGGGACTTGAGGTTAATTAGCATAGCCTGCTAGTTTTAAATTTTACCTGCCCTGAATGGTGATTCGTTGATCTGAAACTTTAAACCAGATTTTATTTCAATTAGCGAACCCACCCAAACCGATGACCACTGGGTCACAGAAACATTGACACACCCCATTGTAGAAATTATTCCTAGGCAAAGAAGACATGAAGTTAATGTTTTCTTGGTATCGGTATCGGTAATATGTTTAAAGATGAAGTCAAAGGAAGAAAATAAGCCTTAAAAAGTTTCTAGAAAAGTGTTTTCTACAGAACTATTTCAGCTATTCTTTCAGGCTCTTCCAACAGGGCGACATTAACAGATAACAGGAAGCTAGATGGATTCCAGTGGCCTGTATTATTATCTTCAAAAGTCCAGTTATCTGTTATGAAACATGTTGGATTAGAAAAATGTAGGGAGTCATTTGAAAATCACATGGCAAATCAAATGGCCGACTTCATCTACAGAGAATACGCAGCAATACTAAATATGTGTGCTAATCGTTAATGTAAGATGAAAAAAGGCTGCTTGAAATCTTTTAAATATTTATAGTTAATATAAAGGAATGAAGGAATGAATAACAAATCAGAGCTTTTCCCCACAGATAGGTGTAAGACAAATGTTATTTTTGAAAACAATCTTTGAAAGAAAAAAAAAAGATCAATCGATATATGATATGGTACTACATTTTGTGGTGTGTAAAAAAAATAAAAATACTGAGGTACAATCTGTCTTGTAAAAGAGGATTGTTGTAGCTCACTGGATTTTTCTTTTACATTTGTCTCTACCCCATAGCCCAGAGAATATTACTGACTTTATCGAGTCATGCAGAGAAAGACAGCTCTGTAATTTTATTTCACTAAAACAAGCTTTTATTAAGAAAGTTACCATTTATAAAAAGATTAGAATATTTTAAAAATGCTGTTCTTTATGGTTCTGAAAGATAAACTAGAATATGTAAAAAGTGGAACCAGCATGTCAGAGCTTTAGAAAACTACCAATCAGGAATATAACCCAAAACACTTACAAACTATTTATTCTCTTGCGGTAACATATTCTCTTGCAAACAAATGAACCTCATGTGAATTTTTATCTGCATGTCTTTTTTTAGCAAATGCTGCGTTTCGAAGGCACTCCAAATATACGCCACTTGGTTGCTGCTGAATCTCATCGCACTCGAATGTCTCCACCCCTTCCCTGTTTGTTTGGCTCACAACCTGCGTAATGGCGTCTGACTTATCTCTGGCTTTTAACCACTAATCTTTGAAACTCGTAAGCTTATTGCCATACATTTCGATGTTGGGTCACTGTGGATTTCTGTTTATAGCTTCAAAACACTTCCCTCTTGCCTGTCAAGTGTGGCTTTGTGTGTCGTGGGGCAACTCAGCAATGCGATGTCCAAATGAGTATGTGACTAGGAGCATTTCGAAACACACACATACTGTACCTCGATTATTATTTTAGAGCCTGTGCACATTTTGCTACCGTGTCTGCTATGTGTCTTTATCTGACACAAGCAGACACCGAGCAGCATACACTCCTGAACACATCACATCCACTCAGCTCCGGCAGAAAGAAGGGACCTATATCTGCATTCATGCCCTCACCCCGAGGACACGTGCACTCTACTTGACTGGCTTTTGACACAGCTCGCCTACGCATACTTCACTCTGGCTCGCAGTCTAATTCTTTAAAAAAATTCTCTTTTAATCCAATGGGAGGCTGTGGGCTGCCTTACTGTGCAGTGATGGATGAATATGATTTTTATTTTTTATTTATTTTGCCTATATGTATGAAAGTATTGAAATATCTGCTGTAGCAACTGTTCTGATTTAATAATAATAATAATAAAACTTGCACTGCATTACGTAAACTGCTGATTCAAATGCCTGTCAGCTCATTAAATTGAAGCCTTGGCTTGGTGAACCTCAGAGAACTTGACAAGAAGGAATCCCTTTTTTATTTGTAAGTGTTGCAGAAAAATGTACACCAAGCGGACAGTTGGAAACATAGGTAACCCACAAAACCCCAGGAAGAGAGGCAGAGTTTCCCACTTACATGAAGGCACCATATCATCACAACATCAAGTCAAGTCAAAGTTTATTTATATAGCACAAATACAACAGCCTGAGCTGAATATTTCACAACAAACAACATCACAGCTAGATAAATGATAAAATCGAAAGTAAAATTAAATTTATTAAAGATAACAAGACACACAAAAACAAAACCAGTGTACACCATCAAGGAAAATAATCTGTTGTTTGTGGCAACTGCTAAATGATTTATTTTTTCCTCAGTTCAAAGTATCTGGGGTTTAAAATCTTAAATGATTAAAACTTAACCAGCTGTTTTAAGTCGTAATAAAGGTGGAGGTTAGATCGCGCATTAAGCTGTTACAAAACTGTAGAGCTCCTTCTGGGACAGACTGCCTGCATCCTCAGTGCACAAAGGAGCATCACTTCAGATCCTTCCTCTCAACAGCTAATACACTTTATAACCATCTCTGCCTCCTGCAAAAGCAAAGAGTCTTTCCATCTCTGCTGTTTTTCTTAAAACAACAACAAAAAAAACAAAAAACAACATGCAGTTACATGGGAAAGAGTCATTTAAATCTTTGGACCCAACTGGACAAAGATGGATAAAACTGCCTTAGATGTAAATAAATGATGAGGTCTAAAGACCTCATTAACAATGTTCTAACCAGCTTTGCTTACTGGGAATTAATTGGACTTACAGTGACTTTCCGAACAAGCTGGTCACTTGGATTTGGTTGTTTAACAGTGAGAGTTTGGCTTTGTTGCTGCTCTGAGTTGGGACTCATGAGACAATCTCCACCGAGCTGATGGGGACATAAAAGCATTTATGGTGATGGAATGTGTTCGGGGTATTAAATATGCATCTGCTTCAGGCTCATTAATGTTCAGCAGCACGTACACACACCCTCACAAAGCTCTGTGATCAACAGCCATTTGCTAATATGGAGAGAATCAGTGTATCAATATTTAAAGAGGGGGGCAGGCAAGGTAGATGCACATTTAACCCCCTGGGGATGAATGAAGGATTGCTTGTGGCAAGAGAAAAAGATCGGTGCAAGAATGTGTGTCACTGTACAGAGGTAAAGCTTAACTAATTAGGAAAGAGATATAGGGAGAAGACAGATTTAGTGAGGGTCTATGTTCTGTGACTCTAGGGATTAAACACAGAAAAAAGGGTAATTGGCAGATACGAGGTAGGGGAAAAAAATAATGAATCAGTTAAAAGCTAAACTGATAAAGTAGAAAGGAGATAAATAATGAAGGTGGACTTAACGGGATAGACAGTGATGAATGATATCCTGCTGATTGTATAGTTTTTCTGCATGCTGTGAACGCTTGAGTGCTCAGTCAGAATGATGAGAACGGGCCGCCGCGATCTCAGCCGGCTCCGAAATAAGTATGTGGACTCTACTTGTGGGATTTCTGCATGGAGCCGTTTCTTAGGCAGCATTAGTTTACTCATGTCTGCTTGGGTTTAATGTGACAAGAAATCTTTATGTGATTTATAAACAAAACAAGACTGTATATTAGTGAAATAGAGCAACTGCTGCCAAAACCACTGTGGCTTCCTTTCACTAATCACTGCATGACCGGCCCCATTAGACTTTTTTTTTTTTTTTTTTGCCTTTATTGGATATTTTTTCCAACCTTTTACTTATTCTCAATGCTCTCTGTGTGAATTCCTGCTCGGCTCTGGGTCATAAACAATAAAGTCAGTGTTGTCTCTCTCAGACGCATGGCACAGTGTGAAGCCAACTTTAAAAGCTCCCAATAGGACAACAAGTTCAATGGAAATACAGGAAGGGAGGCAAAGAAAGCAAGGCTTGGCATTTGAACACATCCAGACAACAGTCCTGTTTAAGATGAAACATGTTTCATTGTCAGCAAAGTGCTGTGGTTTTCCAAAGCTGTCGAAGACTAAAAATATAGGGCATGAATAAGAAAACTTAATATATAAATGAACAAAACTTTGCTGTTTCTTCTGGCTAAAACAGACATCTCTATTGTCTACATCCCAAGTTTTTCACAGGCAAACCCACAAATTGATATAAATAAACCAAAAAACTAAATGCATCTGTTTGGTTTGTAAAGTCACTGTGGAGGTTGATTATGCAGTGAAGCATTTTACATGTTTTCCTTTTCCAAAGTTCAGCTTGGTGACTTAAAGGACTTTCAATTGTATGTTTTCTGAAGTTCAATATGTACCGTATGCTTTGTGCACTCATGCCACGGTTGGGCCTACATGTAGCATGGAAATAGTCAGTCTGTGACTCAAATGGAAGCTCACATTACTTTAATTGCAGCCTTTGGGTCATCTACACTATTGGATTTGGTGTCTGTCATCTTCCCTTGGCAATAATTCTCCATTGCTGACCATAAATCCCATGGAAGGGTTGGGACAAGGAAAGGTGGTTTGCCCAGGATAGGACCACCTCTGTGCACACTGGAACTTAAGCAGCATGTAACATGACCTCTCAACTCTTCTTCCAAACTCTGATCCTCATTCCACAAAAAGCAAATCTGACTTTAATCTAAAAAGAAGATTTTGACTGCTGAGCAACAATCCAGTTCTTTTTGTCCTCAAGACATTTCTGATGTTGACTCTGGTGGCTTAACACATCGATTGCAACAGCTGTAGCTCTGCCCTGGATACATCTCTGAGTTGCTTGTCTTGGCACGCTGACTCCATGTCCTGAACATCTCCAAAAAGCCTCCTGGACTGAAGTTATCCCTGTTGCTTGTGAACAAATTTCCCCTACGACTCGTCCTTCCACTCAACTTTCCTACAGCATGTTTGGAAATAATCTGGAAATAATCTGTGACGAGCTATCTTAATAAGCAATGATCTTTTGTGACTTAACTTCTTGTCGATGAGTTTCCCTGGAGAAACTGTCAAGTCTTCCAAATTTCATTGACTTTGAGCCAATTGTTTGTAATGCATAGAAATACACGTTGGAAAAATTCACTCTGTGTGTGAAATAAATCTATGGAATATAATTGTAACTTTTTGAATTCAATTACTGAGATAAAACTTTCTGACAATATTCTAAATTATTGCGATGTACCTGTATAATGGAATCTTAAACAAATGTCACCAAGGAGATAAAAATGATTGTCTAGACAACATTGTCTTATGAAAACCAGAGTATCACACAGACCTGCTTTAAATTGCCTTGCCGTAACTTGGTTAGAAGCCATTTTAAGTGGGTTAATATTGGAATGAGACTTTCAATAATATGTCAACAGGAGCTCAAAATGAATTCATTAAACCCGAGTGATAATGTGACGAATGTATTTGTCACAAATCTCAGAAAATGTTTATATTTGCATAAAATCACAACCAGCTGTGCCAAGTGTTTGTTTTGAGTTAGTTTTCATGTGGTTAAAAAGTACAAATTGATCTATTTTGCATGAGCAAATATTTTGTTATTTACAATCCAAAAAGTTTGAATAACTTTCATGTTGAATTTGAGAATTGTTCAGATAAACTTAAATTGATAGTTTTAGCGCTCGGCTCATAAACCAGATCCGACGGGAGAACAATCTCCCTCTCACTGCCACCTGCGTTCCTCTCATTCTCGTTGGATTGAAGCCATATGGTTGACATTTATCACCGTCATTCTGCTTTGGAAACATGGTGATTCAAAATTATCCGAGACATTTTGTCCTAGTCTAATTTCGCTTGTTGAATCTACAAATCTTTAAGGATGGATGAGCTCAAAATTAGAAAAAGCGGCAGGGAGAGAGTGAAGGGGTTGAATAATAACCATAAACATCTGGAGTTATTTACTCTGAATTTGTCTCACTAGACATTTTAAAAAACCTTATATGCGTTCTGGTGAAGATTAAAAACAAAACTATTGGTTACCCTGACTAAGACTTAAAAATCAGTTGTTCGGTAATCTTGATCAGAGTATAAAACACAATAATGTAAAAAAAAAAAAGAAAAAAAAAGGAAGATTTCATTTTATAAATTGATGCTGACTACAACAACAAATAGAGATTTTTAAAAATAATTATTTTAAATTTTTATGAAATTAGTTTGTCCTCCAGAAATTAAGCTGTTTTCGAGTTTTGGTGTCTTTATTACATGTAACTTGAATCAGCTGTTTTTGGAATGACTTCATCACACAGCCTCAGATTGTTGTGAAGAAATTAGGTCTCACTTCTTGAAAATTTCTTAAAATCATGGAGGTTTGCAGACTTTAGTTTCTGCATAACCCTCTTAAGGCCCTGCTAATGTCAAACTTTTGGCAGGGTTGTTGCCACACCTCAGTTTGCAACTGGTTTTAAAAAGAACCACTTCAGCTTTTCTTAACTAAACTAAAACCCACACAGTCTTGTGTCCCTATATCAGCTCCTCATTCACTATTCTTGCTCCTCCTCTATTTTTTTGTTTCTGTGTGGGGTCGCAGTACTTGGAAACACTTTAGCTTCTCAATATTTTCTCTGAGAACGTCTAAATATCACCAACATAATAAATTAATGAGTACTGCATGTTTTAAACACTTACTACTCACAATCAGCAGATCTCACAACATTTCGATTGGTTGCCACTTGAGTGGCTAACAAACTGATGAGAAAGCTGGCAGTGTTTTCTCCTCTACAGTTCATAAACAGTGTAAAAAGTTCTCATCTCATTGGCAGACAAACAAATGTATGAAAAATAATGTTCCAGAGTGTTGGAACATTAGCCTGTTCCATATTTATAGTCATAGATGTGAGGTACTACATCTTTAAATAATGTTTTAATGGGACGAATATGTGCAGAACAATGTGTCCTCAAATCCCATTTAAATACAATTTCAGTGGACTCTGGTGTCTCCTCATTTTAATGATTTAGCAATAAAAAAAGGTGCATAAAGTCTGGTTCAGAAATCCTACTTTACTGCAATCAGAACTGTGCTCTCACCAGACACATCTGAATATATCAGATCAAATTCTCGTGACATTGCTCACAATTACTTTTAAATCAGAAAACTAGCAGTATGAGTCTCATCTTATAGAGCGTGGAGCAAGTTGGGCTTTTAACACCCAATGTTTTACTTTTAAATATAAATGTTGAATATATATAATGTAAGCACTATGAAAAACCTAAGGGCATAAATACGTTTTGCACAGGAAGAAGAGTTGCTTCCTGCTACTTTTCACCTAGGAGTAAAAAGGCTAAAAAAATATAATAAAAAAAAAAAAAAATTAAAAAAAGTTGTTCTAAAGTATCGTCTTACACCTACTCTCTCCAACAGCCTGACAAAATTAGAGAATAGAGAATAACACGAGCTACTAAATGCAAAAATGATGTTGACCTCTCTAACCTCACCAGATCTGCTGGCAGTGCAGAAAAACACCTCACATAACCTTGAGATACAGTTTATATTCTATCCAGGAATTAAGCATTCGAGGAAAACTGTTTCCGGTAAAATGATCGAGGGACTGGAAAATATTAACAATTAAATAAAAATGTAAATAATTAGCATGAGTATAGAGATGGTAAAGAGAAATGTTTATGAGATGTTTGCTAAAACCTTTTCCTGATTCAGATATTGCCAGGAGATTATTCGCCGCCAAGATCTACATGTTTAATGGTTGCTTAAGTGGAGAGTATTTGGTAAAGTTTAGCTTGTAAAATGCTCTTTATCTAAGAACATAAGAGAGGGTGAAGACCACAGGCCTGCTCTGCTAACTATCCATGTTTAGTTTTAGTTGCCTTTGCTATATTTCAACCATAGAAAATTTAAAGGTTATTTTTTTTAATCTATTTTTCCACATTTCCAAATTTGGTGCTCTATTAAGTTTTCTGCTGCCTCTGCTTTAACTGCGACAAGTTAAAGCAGAAGCTTTAACATGAAAAAGTAGTCCTAATTTTAAAATCAGAATTTCAGCATTATTTTTTTTTATTTTTTTTTTTTTTACTTCTGACAATTTAGAGAGGATCATGTGTAAATGAGAGCACTGTTATTGAGAAGTCAGCCAAATTGAAATACAAATAACAAAGAGAACAATAGAAATAAAAAAAAAGTCAAATGTGAATAATCTGTAATTCGAGCGCTGACAGAATGCTAACAGAAAGCCAATGAGCCATTTATACATTTTTGAAATCTTTCTTTCAAAAAATAAAAATAAAAAATAAAAATGCGATAATAGAAATAACATGAATGGAAAAATAAGTATTTTATGTTTGAACTCTAAATTTAAAAGTTTGTTTAGTAAAGTCTGAAAACTTAACCTGTGCAAAACAAATGAACACCATCATCCACCTTATTTCAAATTCCTTTCAAAGAATCATTATCGTTAAGTTTACTTGATAAGGACATAAACAAAATAAAACAGTAGCCCCATGCCCATATCACAGTGTGAGCTAACTTGCAGCATTTGTCCCTAGATGGGATTTTATAATCTGTAAGGTGAGAAAGGTTTTCAGGCTCTGCCCTCATGTAGCTCTGTTTGTAAGCTCCAACTCAGAGAGAGGAGGTTGTAAGAGAGAAAGATGCACATCAATGTGTGTGTTTATCATCCAGCTGCATTCAAGTGTGTATGGACCACAGGCACATATACTCATCCAGTTGACCATGCTGTGACTATAGACAGAGAATTAACACCAGCAGCCAGCAGGGGACAAGGTCACACAGTTCTTCCTGGTAATTAACCTATGCTCTGCCTCCAACTAAAATCAGCCAAGCATTTTTTTTCTTTTTTTTTGGCTGGTTCACATTGGCATGAAATGATCCCGTGCCAATTCCTTTTCGTGTTACTGTATCTCTCCAAGCCCGTTTGAATTTTCCACCTTTTCTCGTCCACATGCTCCTTCTGTTCCAGCTTTCTCCTTTTGTTGTGCTCGTTAGTTTTCTCACTCCTCTACATTTTTAATTTTGCTTTTGGTTCAGTGTAATCAGCATGATTTTGCTCACTTTCCTATCCCGATCTGGTGTGAGAGGAGTTCAGTGTGGCATTCGCAAGAGCCCACCTGAGAAAACGGCACACATGTAAGGTTGACAGGGGGCTCTGGGTGATGTTTCTGCACAATTTCATTACACAGCAGGTCACTGCATGGTGAGTGAGGAAAGAGCTGCTGTATGACTTAGACAGGAAAAAGCCGGTGTTGCCGTTTCTTGTCCCGACGTTAGGAGACGTACACGTACAAGCAATATTTTCTTGTTAACGTGTATATTTGGGAGATTATCACAATTTACTCACTCGACAGTTGCTGAGTTCTTCTGCCGTCAGGATGATTGTGCCGCATTTCTTCCCAGGAATCCCTCTGTGAGGAAAAAAATAAATAAATATGGGAAATCTTAATCCAAATTACAGAAAGAAATAATCTTCTCTGCAGGATTTGTTCTTAGAGGATTAATGCGGAGTATTACATTAATTACTTATACTGTGTCTTAATTCTCCTGACGTTACAGTAAAATCCAGCAGAATGTAATATACCGTTAAAAATGAAGTGCTTTGAAAGGTTTCATGTGACCTAATAGAAACATTTAGAAAAGTGTTTTTATTTAAATATTTACAGACTTTGAATCTTAACTCATAACCAACAGATCTTGTCTACTGGTGCATCAGTCATCACTATATAAAAAATGTTCAAATATGACATTTTTGTGTGTTTTGAAACATTAGTTGGATTATTTTGTCCTGAGGATAAAAGTCAGAAATGCACTTAAAACAAATAAGCTCATTACATGTGCATAAAACCCTATTGTACATATTCATACTTCACAGTTTTACCCCAAACTGTTTTATTCCGACTATCGAGCCATGTATGTACGTGAAGAGATAAAGAGGGGAAAGTGAGGAAAAGTGAAAACTGATTTTGTTTGCTCCATCAGAAACAAGAGGGGGAACTGAAGCTTCAACAAGTCAGATCTCCATGACAGCTGCATGTTTGAAAGAGTGATGGTTTTGACGCTCTGGGATTTTAACTCGACACGCGAAGGTCAGAGGCCCGAATAGAGTGTTTTCCAGTTGTGTAAAAAATTGTTTTTGGCTCCTCTACCAGGTTTGAGTGTATTTGAGCAGAAGATGGAGACCTTTGATTCACACACTGAAAGACTCCAATCGATCCTCAGGTGAGAAAAACCCGAGCTGTTCACACAAGTGATGGATGCATGAAACTGTGTGAGCGTTTTTTTTTTCTTTTTTTTTTTCCACCCAAAGTTTTTATGCACACCATCTCAGACCCTTGGCACCCTGTCAGCCACAGATTCAAACACTCTGCAAATGTATTTTCTCAGCCTGCATGTCACCCTATCAATATCTTTTTCAAAGAAATAGATTTTTAAAGGGAACCTATTAAGCTTCCTTAAACAAGTTAGAATAGGTCTGTGGGCTTTACAAAACATGCTCCTTAAAATTTTTTGCACAAAATCACTTAATGGCATTTCACCTGGTTAGTTCTACCTATTTTGATCCCATTTCAGAATGAGCTGCGTTACAATTAAAACAATAAGCTGCAGCTGACCATGGTGCCTCACAACTTTTTTTGTCAAATATTTTAGAAATCATATATCAATTTCCTTCAACTTCAAAAGTAGGTTCTATTCTGTGTTGTCGTTTAAGTGCAACAAAATGCGATAAGGTGTGTAAATGTTTTGGCAGTACGTTGTATACTTTTGGCTGGTAATAAATAATATATCAATTGTTGTATGGAGCCCTTCTTATTTGCCTTTTCTAAAAGTAATCAAAGCTGTTTTTTCTAAAGAGATGTATCTTCAAAGACTTACTTTGTAATCTGCACTCTTAATTATATTGATTAAAATAATATGAAGAGTCCTTGGGAAGGTGCCACAAAACACACGACTGCATATTTGAAATAGTAATCAAGCAAAAGCACCTTTGAAAAAGCTGAAAACTATTTTTGAATGAAGCTGGAGCAACACAAAACGAAGGAGGGATTTATTTCTGTTACTATATTAAGAATAATAAAGATCTCAAAAGACCAGCAGGGCACGCTCTGAACGTTTTTGAATGTCCACGATAGAAAAACAGGAAGGAAGTGCACTAATAGATACTGCATGGCACATATAAGCAAAACTATATGTGCCATGCAGTATGTGCCACATACTGCATGCATACTGCAGTATGTGTACCACATGCACATACTGTGAGATACATATATCTTATGTATCTCACATAAGAGATACATAAGATATATCTCTTATGTGAGAT
>NW_015113333.1:100253-146332 GCF_001443285.1 Poecilia latipinna
AAAAAAACACCTGGTGTAGTCCAGGTAACAAATGTTTACAAAAGGGAAAGACAAAGAAAATGCCTTACTGCATACTGCAGTATGTGTACCACATGCACATACTGTGAGATACATATATCTTATGTATCTCACATAAGAGATACATAAGATATATCTCTTATGTGAGATCAAGATGAGCCAAGAAACTAAACTCACTAAACTCACTATTCACACATACAAGTATGAATACTCTATTTTTACTCCGTAATGAGAACCTGCATTTAGAGAAGCCTTCAGGGACTCATAGACCTGAGCCAATGCACAAAGATGCTCTGAGCAAAACTGTTAAATTTATTTATAATGGTTATGAGAAGCTAAGAAAAGAACATCAGGGAACTGGAAGGATGGGCCCTACATGCAAACTACACATTGTTTGTTCCAGACAACAGTTTTCCCTGAAAAGATACTTATTTAGTGTATCTCTTAGACATGCTCCAGTCTAGATGAAAGGGCAGGCAAACATAGCTACAGATTTTTATGTGTGATTTTAAATTAGACTGATGTAAAGATATAAAAGTCATTTTAAAATAAATTGTGAATAATGATTAGCAATAAACATTGTTTGTTTTCAAGTTCTGCATTCAATGACTAAAGTTTATTATGAACAAGTGTTTGAATATTTTCCTGACAACTTTCTCCTGGTGCAGCGGTTAAACGGCGGCACGGCACTTTCAAACACAAAAGCCTGTGTGTGTGTGAGGTCAAATACACGTTCAGGCTTCTTGAGACAGAAGGTGAACTGTGAGCAAACCGGGAGCACTCTGCCAAACAATGGCTCCTCATTGATTCAGCTGACAGACCTGACAGACTGAAAATGAAAAGTGTGATCTGAGGGTGAAAGGAAGAGAGTTAAGGAAAGAAACGTAGACTTTAAAGGGTGTTTAAAGTCTAGAGACATGATAAAGATTTAGCTAACTACATTATAGTATTATCTTTCAGTTTGTTGAATCAGGAAAGAAAATAAAGTTGTTTTTTTTAAGAACACAAGGACATAATAATACTGACAACAGTAAAGAAATTATAGTACGACTGTGCTATTTCAAAACGTAGAGCCAATAGACCCAGTTGCATTTGATAAAGGAGCACTTCTTTAAGTAGTCTGATAAAATCATCTGCTGTTTTATTCTAGACACAGACAAAAATTATAAACAAGAGTCTTTAAAAGAAAAAAAAATATATGTTTTTTGTTTGAACTACAAGCCAGGAATAATGGATGTTCTGGAATCCTGACTATAAAACTTTTTCAATTTACATATTTAGAGCTAAATGCATTCTCATAACATTTCTCACTCAAGAAAAAAAAATCTTAAGTGTCTGATTTACACCCAGTGCTTTAGATGAGACACTGAAATACTTTCTGACATACTACTGACAGATTCATTTTCATTTCTTTCTCACAGAAATTGATACAAAATTCTCTTTCTCAGAAAAATAAAACAATATAAAACTGGTATTTATTTTGAAAAGAGACATGATTTGACAATTTATTTTTAAATAAAATTGAAAAAAAAATAATAACAATGACCAGATCAAGAATTAAACATACCCTTTTGAATAATCAAAGAAAACATCTTTTTGAGCTTCACACTAATCAGAATTACTAACCAGTTTTTTGTGCGTTTCCAAAAGTACAGATTTAACTGTGGTGATGATAAATTTACTGATCAAAGTCAATGATTCAAGGAGAACGAGGCCTCCCTACCATTACCCTAATCCTCAGCTCACTTCGCAGATTTTGTCAGACTAAAGATGGGCAACCCCTAAATTTAATCATGAATCCATTCAGAAAAAAACATCTTGGCAAAAATTAACCTAAGTCTGTATCATGAATAGGTTTGGGTTTAACTGCAAACACTCATCTTTTGTAAAAATGTAAATATTTGGGGGATTTTAAGGATTTGTTTGAACCATTCACTGCGTGTCTGCACTACAAATAGTCAAAAAGTAATTTTTTTTTTTTTTTCTGTTCAATATGCACCAACCGGATGATTGCTTATTTATCGTTGAGCTTTGGGGGGTTTTTTGTGGGGTTTTTCTCAGCATGGTTTTCGAACAGATAAAGCAGGTTGACATTATGAATGGCCTGAATCTGCAGAAACATTTATTGATTTTCCTTAAAAGCCGAGTCAAAAAAGTCAAATGTGGCCTAAAAGGAAAACTTTTTTTTTTACCCAGAATTGTGTCAGAAGCTTCTAGCTTCAGAAATTTCTCTGCAACTCGCCGAGAAACATTTAAGCAAACTTTAGCATGATGGGGGTATGCATATTTGAACCTGTGAAGCTTCACATCCTGTCAGCCATTGCCTAGATTATCAGGACATGCACATCGCGTGTAAAAGATCACATCAATAACATTACTCAGCCCACCAGCAGGAAACAGACTTCTCACCCTAACAGTGGGTTGCCATCATCACTTCCAGCTGAACTTTTCTGGTTTTCAGGCACTAATTAGCTTGCAGTGGATGGCTTCCTGTTCATTTACAACTCAGGAACAATGGTCATTCTGAAGGAGAGGGGTGATTCATCTAATGGTGTTTCTGTGAGGGACCTGCACTGACTGCAGTCAGTAGAGTGGAAACAATATCTCTCCCATCAGGAGTCAGACTTTTCTTTAGTCACAACGTTAGTGCAGATATAATCAGTAATAATAAATCTACAAATTAAAACAAACTGAAAGCTGTTTATGCTTTCAGTTTGCGCGCAGCCACTGTCGCGTTACAGTGGCTGCCTACCAATAAAGATCTGTGTGAGTCGAGTGCAGATAGCGATGAAACAGAATAGCTTGACAGCAACCTTATAGACAAACATCTGTTGCTTATTCCCTCCAGAGGTGGTGTATGGATGAAAGAGGATGCCTCCAAACTAAAGACAGCTTCATTGCAAGGGCTGACATCTTTTCCACTCCCTAAAGGCTTTCAATTTCTCCTCACATCACACAGAGACCCATCAGGAGACAGATGCTATAGCTGACTTATTTATGCATTGTACTGCCCTCCTCCCAGCCCCCCCCAATGCTGCATAATAGATTTTGTCTGAACATCCAAGCTAGTGTACATTTAAAATTGAATTAATAGGAAATACTCTTAGGAATTTGGTGCAAATGTGGAGAGGAAAAATAATGAACCATATTGAAAAAAGTGAGAAACCCCACCATAACAAAAACATGAAAAATGTGTAATATTAATACTATTTATATAAGAATAAAAAGATTTAGGTCAAAATGGGAAATGGGGGTACATTAAAAAATAAAAAAAAATAAAAAATTAAGTGAGCTCAAAGAGTGCAGTCGGTTCTTTTGAAATCTGCACTAAGCTTTCATCTGCAAGTTACCAAATTCTTCACAATCTACATGTCTGCTTTTCTAACAGGTTGAATAAGGCTAATGAGGTGAGGTCTTGTGCTTCTCTTCAGGTCACAAACAGCTGACCTGTACTAAACATGATGAGGCAGAAGAAGAAGTATTCAGTGAGCGATCATAAGGGGTCCTAATGAAAATCATGACAATTAAATATCATTGAAATGGACCAAATGCTCATCCTTATATGTTTTAGAAGACGGAAAGATAAAAAGACGATCAAAGCGACGTTTTTGTTGATGGCTGAATTAGCCTGCACTTAGTCTTCACTGACTTGTTTAATTGACAATGACTCCAAAATGGTGCTATCTTAATGAAGAAAGAAGGAAAAACACTTTAACTTATGCAAATTTTCTCTCGATACTGGGAATATTGAGGACTATTTGAAGCAGAACAATTTCAGCACAATTGCAGAAAGTGAAAGATACAGAGCACTTAAGGTTAAAGGAGAAGTAAGAAATAGGTTAGTTATTACCAAAAGTGGAGCCCTGCATATGATATTGCTTTCAATCTTGCTCAAGGCAAAATACAGACATGAATTTTTACAGAAGAATGAGTAACCAGAGACAATGAGACTTTGTCAAAGTTAGTTCAAGAGTGCCTTGACAAGGTTAAAACACATCTTACTCGTCTTGTCTTCCATCAGCAGATCGTTTCAGGATCACACACAGGTCTGAACACTGTCAGGTCACATTCTCACTGTACAGCCTGATGAGTGAAACCACAACAGTGGACACTTTGCACAGTTCATTGTCTTGTTGCCTGTGCAGGGAATCCAAAGTAAGGCATTAGAAAGGTTTTGTGGAGATCAAGGGAGTGGACCTTCAAGTCTTGCTAGAACAAACATTTTAACCGTCAATGAAAGCTTTTACCACCACTACATTTCTTCATGTGTGGTCACTCGATCCCTTCAATAACATCAATACTCTCTTTATTTCTCCTGTTTTAACTAGGTAAAATGTTTGGTGGCTGATAGAGACGTACTCTATAAAGCCCAAAATCAACACTTCACACCTCTGGCTTGAATTTTCTTTTCATATTTTTTGTTGTTGTTGTTGTTGTTATTGTTGTTTGTTTACTATGAGAACAATAAAGTCACAATTTCTAGATGCTTAAGCACTTTAAAGCTAGTATGTATAAGTTTCTTTGTCAGTAAACGTCCCAACATTTTCAGATTCCATTATTAATGGTTTATTAACATATTGTTGCTTCTTTTTTTTTTAGCATTTGGTCTTTTTATTTTGATTGGTTATCAGTCTCCATAGGCTCACCCTTATCTCTTGACAAAAGTGGCTCTTTCCTGTTACCTAGAACAGAGTTGATAGTTAAAAAGCTCATCAGTGCTGTCTTGTGTTAATCTAAATACACACCTAATTTGAGTTGCTGTTGAACTATTCCATTGTGAAACTTTCTCGAAAAGGAAACATGACTTTGCTGACTTTGCTTGACAGATGCAATGTCATTAAAACCATATGTGCCATGTAAAAAAAAATGACCAAGCTGGCAGCAAAGGTTGAGATCTAACATTATTTTGCTGACTGGGGGACATTAATAATAATAACACCACATCTAATGCAGAATTAGTGGTGAAATAGTATATGCCTTCCAGAGATGTAACGATTAACCTTTTCATCTTGTTCCCATTAAAATGCATGTGCAAGTTGTGAGTACATTTGGTGGGGCAGCTGACAGAAAAAAAAAAAAAAAAAACATAAAATCTAGACACATTAGTTTTCACATCATGTAGCATAATTGGCATTTATGAATTAGGTTTACTACACTTCGACTTAGAAACACGATCCACTCAAGTATTATTGTTTATGTTATTGTTGATGTATTGCAATAAATCAGACAACTAGCACTTCTAATTGTCTGTGCATATGTAGCTGTCTCACAAGCAACAACAAAAATCAAGTTAAAGACGGCAGAGGCAGCTAACTACAAATCAGCATAATCAGTCTTATAACACACTCAAGATGGGGCATGCTGAGGCTATTTTGATCCACCAGCGCTTCAGGTTCACCTGCTGCCAACAGAAAAGAGCGACCAAATCTGTGAGCAAAATATTCCAACTGTTGGTTTTTTTTTTTTTTTTTGCATTATTTCCATCCTAACATCTCAGCTCAGTTACAGACAATTACAGATACCACAGCTTGACAGCAGACAGGGCTTTCAGTATCTCCTACATGTCTTGGTGTGTGTGTTTAAAACAAAAACACATTTTTAAACTGGCTTGCTGTCATCTACAGTTTCTTTAAATTGGTAGTGGTATTGTTTTCCTGTAATCATTGAATGATTAGGAATTTAGAAAGCTAGAAATTGTAAGGGGAAACTTTTTGAACTATAATTTTAGATATTTCATGACAGACAATACATTTTGCTGATAAGTGCTTTGTTACTGAATGAGTTCTGAGCACATTTCCAGCCCGTCAGATTACTGTAATGTTGCACTATTATTGCTTCAGTCTCTTGTAATTTAGGTTAGAAAAAAAGCTCAGACTAGACTAAACCTTGTAGTCAAAGGAAATTGTTCAATGAATTGGACTTATTCAGAGAGATAGTTTAATTTATTTCTTTCACTGCATCTAGCCTCACTTTGACTACCCTAAAATCATTAAATTAGACTAAATGGTGTTAAAGTTGTGAATCAAGTCAGGTATAATTTTTTTTTTTTTTTACCATCTACACATAGCAGATGAATCGGATTATTTGCAGTGTATTGAGGTGCATACTGCTGCACACTAGATTTACAACCCTAATGTACTCTAACTGAAATATTTCACCTTGCAATTCGGCATGCAAGAACACTTAACGAATACAGCAGTGTTTTTAAATTTGTACACATGCAGAGTGGTTATGTGAGGATGTCTTTGTTCTGCCGTGCATGTTGGAAAAGAAATACTGAGTGTGAGGACTAAAGTCTGCTATTTAGGACTATTATGATGTGTCAGACAACTTTACATCAACGGCTTATTCCAACAATGGTTAACAATGAAGAGGTATGTAGCATGTTCTTTTTCCACTGTGGGAGTCTTCATAGCAACAGATCAGATAATACTGTGTCTAAAACATTGTGTTAAGAGTCTGTCAAAGTGTTTCTAGGTGAGCTTCTTGTGTTTCAACTCCACAATGCATTTAGGTACAACTTGTACACTGAATTATTTATGTTAAAACAGCTACTAAATGATTCAGACATGTTTGTATTGCTAAATGCCATCATGGTCTTACCCCAAACTTCCTAAACAACACCTTCAACCATTTTATATGTGTGTTGTTTTTAATCACAAAAAACTATGAACAACATTGTCTATACATCTACTCGGAATTTAAAAATGGTTTAGATTGTGCATGCAGCACAAAGTTTCACTGTTTTCCACACTTACCGGTGCTAAATCCAGCTATGAAAAAGTTGAACATTTCATCATATAAATGAACAGAGGCTGCAGTAATCCAGCACTCACAACAAACAATAATAAAGTCCAAGTTCATCATATCAGAAATGACAAAATTCATGAGTCACTTCCTTCAATCTGGCTTGGTTTGTGTTTTACAGAATGGACTGAATTTGAATCAGAGCTATTTTCCCAGAGGAAGAGGAGTGCTCTGCAACATCTATTGCCTATTAACTTTCCAAATAGACTTTCTAAAAATCACAGACAATCCAATATTGCCAAGTGAGAAGAAGGATTACAAGTGTAAAGTGGATTTTTTTTCTGCAATTTTCCTCTGACAAAGTTTACCAGAGGAGGAAGAACTCGCTTCTTTCATGAAAGAGACGTGGCAAGTGTTTATAGAAGATACTGTGGATTTACACAGTTTCAGTGATCACTTCTCTGCATTATTCAGGAGACAATCTGAGCATGCTTTCATGTGTACAGGAACCAGAGATGCTTCTTTCGCATGGTCGCCCCTATAACCTTTAAAACAGCGCATTCAAACAAACAGCGATGCGCAATGAAGCACAAGCTCTCTAACACAATTACCATCTTCGCCAACTCTGCCAAAGGGTGGGGGGAAAAAAAAGAGAGAGAGAAGTGCTACTTTATTGCTATAAGGACACAAAGCCACCTGAGACAACCACCTCCTCAATTACCCACTGCTGATTCCACAAAGCCTCAGCCATTCGGGACCTCATTTGACTTTATTACAACAGCCACTGGAGGGGCGGTGTCATTAATCAAACAGAGGCAAAGAGTGAGCAGCCACCCAGGAAAGAGGAGAAATGAACTGTGGAGTCTCTGTTCGAATTCTGCCCGAGAGAGAGAGCGACGTGTGAGCCTGTATCCATCACGGAGCCTCGTCCACACCTGGAAACAAAGGGAAGTCACCGCCTCGGCAAACGGATGTTCAGAAGATGTTAAATAAATGTCTGCATTTGATTTAGATGAAGGCGTCCCAAGGTTGAGAAGTTTATTAGATGTCTGCATCCCACCAAGCTGATTTAGTATAGATGTCCTGTGACAGCGTCGTCATTGGCAAACTTTCACAGCAGACGACTGTTGAATATTAATTTTACAGCCCAGGCTCACGTTGCTCACACCGACAGAAAATGCCAGGCTGATGTACATAAATATTTATATTGAAATGTCAGTGACAATGTTGTATCTCTTCAATGTAATGTAATATACAATGTCGATCTGATGGCTTACGCTTCCAAACTAAATATATATTGTCAGTCAAGGTTTATTATTGACTATATCTCAGACATACAGTTGTGAAGATGTTTAGAGAAGGGTTACATTAGACTATAAAACAACATCTCAAGTTATAAATGTCTCAGAGAGTACTTCAGAGTTCACCATCTTAAAGATGAAAAAAGAGGACACAACTGCGAAGCAACCAAGAGATAGTCATAGTTCACAGGTCACCAATAGTCGTGACCTCAACGAATCTATGTAGACGAAAACCAAGAAGACAGTCACTCATGAATGAACTCGATAAGAAGTCCACAAGTCATGTTAGGGACACAGAAAATAAATGGAAGATAGCACTCTGCCAGATAAGAACAAGACTGAAACTTTTTGGACAACTGCTGTTGCCTTAAATAAAGTCTAACATTACCCATCAGGTATAGAAAGATTTAAAGTATTCACAGCTTACAGAATTATTTTATCATTCAGGTTAGTAATGCAAACCATTAATAACCTTAGTAATGCAAACCATTAATAACAAAAACAGAATTGATCTCCAATTAAAAAAAAACGTAATTAATTTGTTGCATGTAATTGAATTATGATTATCAAACTTGATTTATTTACATTTGTTTAACTTAATAAACTTAACATCTTTACTTGGATAAGCTTAATTTGTTTTTTTGTAACAAATGAGTTTTTAAAAGCTGGATTACTTAGGTTTTTTTTTTTTTCAAAATGGATTTTTAAACAATGCTAAGTGGAAAAGAGTGGGACATTAAGCTGTAGAATTTCAAATGAGATTAAAACAATCATTACAAATTTCAGAGTATATTACTTCTAAACCGTCCTTTAGTTTAAAGCCCTGTGTACAAAAGGAGAACATGGGAGAAAAAAAAAAACAGCCTGTTTTGGAAACAAATAACGCCACAGGCAATTAGTATCGAAACAATGGTAGCCAATCTTTGTAATGCCTTGTTTTCCATCAACGCTGCTGAGTCCACTAATTCGATTTGGGGGGGGGGGGAAATCAATGTTATTTGCCAAAAGAGCTGCCTCCAAATGTTTAGGGCTGTGCTCAGTGCAAATGGAGTAACATGTTTCTCTGTTCAGTTGCAGTCCGGTGACCACGATGTTTAAGAGTTGATTATACAATGCAACATAACCTAATGAAACTGTTGATCTTTCAAAGAAGACTTGAGTTTTCTTCATTTATTGCAAGATAACCCCATATGTCATCTTGACTTATAGCTCCAATTGAATCGACAAAGACAAAAAAATAAATAAATAAAAAAATATCACTCTTCAGACAGATGGCTCAGCTTGGAGAGCAAGAGATGTGATCAGCTGCTGCCTGCTGGAAATGGAATGGATTTCTGCACAGATATATTAGCCACTTGGGTATCAGTTCTGGGAGAGCTGTCATACAGACAACAGCTCCCTTCCTGCGCCAAAGCATCAGTGGAGAGGAAACCTCTTTGCCGTTTATTGTGAAATGGCTCTGCAGAGGTTGTCTGTGGAACTTTAGCATCCAGATTCTGTCTGGGTGGACAGAGTCGGTGTTCACACAGGAGAAAAATGAAGCCATACGTTTTAACGAGACACAGACACAACAAGCTGAGGCATAAAGGCAGGAGGCGGACAGCGCACAGGCAGCGCAGCCTCACTTTTTCTCATGAAGCCGTCTAGTATTCACATGTTCCTTGTGGTCATCATAAACAAAATGAAATTCACATTTAAAATGTATCATTCTCTTCCTAATTGCCAAGGCAGATGCTAAAAATGTTTGGAGTAATTAAAAAAAATTGCATAAATCTGAATGAAGGCAATACAAAACAAATAATTTATTTGTGGGGCACTTTTCCTTACACCTTTCCCTGGGACTTAAAAATATGTATTTTACTTTCCTAAATGACATACTAATAAAATGTTGAAACATTGTAGATTGTGCACCCATTCTTCTTCCCCACCTATGCAATACTAATCAAAGAGTGAAATAATAAAATGAATCAAGCAAAAATAAATAAACAAATAAATAAATACATTTTAGTTACTGCCAAAAAAATTGGTCATGCCTGCTCCTCAAGCATTGCTCATCCCTGCTGTGTCACGTAAAGTCTAAGCACCTGTTACCAGTCCTGTAAAACCTGGAACAACAAAGTAGCTCATGCTGCCATCTACTAAGAAGCTCTGGGTCATTAGGGGCTAAACAAGCAACATCATTGTTGAAACAAACTGCTAAGCTGCATTTTAAAAAGATGCTTTGCATTTCTTCTAGTGTGTCATAGCTACATGAAATCCAGAGGGACAGCAGCGTGGCCAGATTACTTCTATGTCCTGCTGCTCATTGCTAAGACAAGGCCGCATGTAGGACAAGACGACATGGACAACAATGGAGGGTGTTGAATCCTACCATTCAAAAGCTGTCACGAGATGCAATACGAGTGACTCAAGAGCATTAAATCAGCGACCCTATTCTGTGAAAGAAAGACACAGAGTCTGATGACGAGCAAATCTCGTCATCAGACTGGGTTTGATGACTGGGTTTGAATCTCTGACATAAAAACGTCATGCAAAGAACAATTTGCATTTCATTACATTTTGAAAACATCCTGTCGAATGTTGTCAGAAAGTTGTCACTGCCACCACCTGCAACAGCAGAACTGATGAGGTTTTCACTTCCAGGGCCTGTTTCTGGGTGGAATGTGTATTACTATGGCAAAGCATGCTTCCAGAGACACTCACTAATGATCGAGATGCCTGTCGTTCTCAGGCAGCCAGATCATTTGGCTGAGCTCAGCAAACAGAGACTCAATTTGCTTTCAAGCAGCTCTTCAGTCAGTCCCAATTTATGCTCCTACAATTTTGGCCTTATTTTGTAAAGATTTTACATATGATTAGAAGCATGAATAAGCTGATATAGATAGAGTGTATTCTGATGTATGTTACACTGAAAATCAGCTTCTTCTATATAACATTAGAAATGTATGCAAACATTACAGACGCACCAAGAAATGGGCATCTGTAAGGTCATTGTTATGACACTGGGCAAATTTCACCTCAACAGGACCTGACCAGGAACCAGCTGGTCTAAAATTAAAAGATCCAATCTTTTTAAAATGGTAACAATACTTTACACAACAATACTGGTGTGGTAGTTGGTCATATATTTGGTATATATTATTTTTACAAGTGGGCCCCTTGGAGTGATTCCCTAATGTTGGTGCATGAAATAAAAAAGCTCTCGCATACCTGGGGATGTTGGGGATTTCAGCCCCATAAACAGAGCGGTGCAAAGCCATTTACTATTTTATATGTTAAAGAGAAAATTGTAGAAACCGCTCTAGCTCCACTTGAAAGACAATATAGCTAAATATAGTTGAGACCAGATACTTACATATGCCAAATAAAAATACACACCTTTTCTTCTCCCAATCTGAAGTTAAATCAGAGAAAACGTCTAGTTCTGGGTGACTTAAAAATGTTGTTTTTTCAGCCTAACTTTATGACTGACTCATCGGAAATCTCAAAAGGAAACTTTTTTTTTTTTTTAAATTAGCTGTATGTCACAAGTACAACAGTTCGGTGTCAAGTTTAATGATACATGGATGCTTTTCATTTTACAAACCTTCTGCTAATAAAGACGTGAATGCTTGTAGCTGCAGATTCGACTTTTGCGCTTCTCATCAATCACATCGGAGTGAATTCAGATTAGAGCATGAGCCAGTTGTTCATTTCTGATTGGTAAAGCGGACAATGCAGCTCTTGTTGCATCCCAGGAGCAAAAAGGACCCATGAGGAAAAATCATTATCTCTTGTGCCGCGGCCCTGTTACTATATATGCAAAACAGGTTTGCATATGAAACTTTTAGCTCCCCTGCCACAGCCTTTCACAACCAGCCTGGTCAGCATGGATGTTTGGTTTTTAAGAAAGTTATACAAGTTTATGGGTAAAGCTGCTTTACACAGTAGCCATGCAGAAAACACCCACTTCAGTATTTAAGGATTTTCTATATTTTGTACTTTAAAAAAAAAACTTTTTAGGAGATATAGAACTTGCTTTTCTTTATTTTCTTTAATACATTCTGGCTTAGTCTCTGATTGACAATTAATAAAAAAATATATATAATTTTTTTATTCTGTGAATGTTGTTTTGTGAGAGCAAATATTTTCACTGTTATACAATAGAAATAAGCATTCTATTACTCATACTGTCAGCTTAACAGGAGAAAATGTTTAATTTACTCAGGGGAAAACACTCCATGATCCTTTTTATAAGAGTTTCTTGGTTTAATTGAGGTTACACTTTGGATTGTGTATTGAGGTAAATGAGTCCAACATGAGGGCAAGACAAATTAAACCGAACAACCAGAGAGCTTATTATTCCTATTGTTTTCCCAGATGTAATATTGAGAGGTTCTCTTTTGTAATGCATTTTCACCACTTAAATGCTTTTTCGTTATTACCTTCGTTTCTCATGAAACATAAACAATTTTCTCAATCAATATTCTGTCCTGGATCAAATTGAAGAACTTAATTTAAGTTTGTGTACGGTTGAAACCATATGTTTACATACACTCTGTGAACATGATTTCTGCAATAACTTCTATTTACAGCCGCTCACCTCCAGTCCAGATCCCGTCAGCAGCGGTTTTATCACACCTGGTAGAAACGTTAAGGAGAAGCAGAGCGAACAGTCAGCAGGTGGTACCTGGTGGTACCGGGGCTTTGAGCTGCGTCGCGACTCACGGTGACAGTCGCAGTGCTGTGTCTTATATCAGGATATCTGATATAAAGACAGACATTCTTTATATCTGTCAGTGGGACCAACTCAGACTGCCTGTAGCAAACCGGGCATTTAGCAGCCTGATTAAGTTAAAGTCAGACGTTTTCTTTGCAGCTGAAGTGTTTCTGTGTTTAGGGGTGAAGGCAGGTTTTGTCCCGCTATTGCGAGGACTATTACAAAAATAAATAGAAACAGTTTTTCTAACTTCATCAGACTTACATTTTTATTCACAAACCAGTGTATAAAAATATTATTGCCCATAATTTGATAGTTAGAGGGCACAGATCCGGCCCCCTCATCCTCACCAAGGGCCTGGTGTCTGAACAACATGGAGGCTCTGAGAGTCTGAGGGCAGCCAGACTAGTTTACTAAATTATTATATTTAGCTAAATATTATTGCTGAGGGGCGCAAGCAGGCCTCCTGACATACAAATAAAAAATTTTAAAAAATTGAAAAAAAATTTTTTTGAAAGAAACAAAAACTTAAAAAGGGCACTAGGGGCATCAAGTATAAAAGGGGCAGGGGCTCAAACCCCTTTCACCTCCCCACCCCCTCTGCATGTGCTTGTGTTTATTTATGAGGATGTACAGGTGTTGTTCAAGTGTGCCATTCGAAGTCTCCATTTGGCGTCTCCAAATGGCACACTTTGACAACACCTGATATACAAAGTTCAAATGACTCTAACTTCTCAGTGCTTCAACATACAGTCATCAATAAGGCTCTAATGAAAGATAATGACCAGAGGAATCCTCTGGTAGACACAACATTACTGATAGAGGAAATGACTTAGAATTATATAAATAAAATGGCATATCTGGAGAGGTGTTAGCATACAGTCAGACCTCCTCCCCCTTCTTGCAATACACTGTCCGTTTATCTGCCCCCAACCAATTCGTCCCCCCACACAACAGTACACTAATAAGAAGGCCGATCCTGACTCTGAGGCAGGTCTTGACTCAGAGGCTGGTCCTGACCTGGAGGCTGGTTCTGACCCGGAGGCCGGTCCTGACCCGGAGGCCGGTCCTGACTCGGAGGCTGGTCCTGACCCGGAGGCCAGTCCTCACTCTGAGGCAGGTCTTGACTCAGAGGCTTGTCCTGATCAAGTGAGGCCGGTCCTCACTTGATGGACGGTCCTCACTCGGAGGCCTGTCCTGACTCGGAGGAAGGTCCTGACCCGGAGGCCGGTCCTGACTCGGAGGACGGTCCTTACTCGGAGGACATTCCTGACTTGGAGGCAGATCTTCACTCCTCTGAGTGGCCCAAACTCTGAGGCCAAACTAAGACTGGACAAAACTCAACGTTTGTTCCACTCTTCTTGAGTCTGAGCATCGTCTGAATTATCTCCACAACAGAAAGCATGTTGAATGAACTTCCGTGCCTTTCTGAAATAGTCTTGTGGTGGAAGATTAATTTTCCTAGGACATGCCAGGGTCCTTTTGAAACACTGTATAACCTTGTAAATAACTATTAGGTTGTCACTTTATCATCTTAAACAGTAATTCTCTAACTAAATCATCTTTGCCTCAGAGAAGTTGAAAGATATCTCTGCAGAGTTTTCTTTCCATCTTGTCAAAAAAGATTAAATCTATGTCCTTTACTTCTTCCCAGAGTTTAGGTGTAAGCTCTTTCTGGACATGTACGGTGTGCTTCATTTTGTAAGCGACATATCTAGGTCTATGACTGGACTTATAAATCAATCGGCAAAGAATGTTTCCCACCATATTTCTTTCCTCTTCGATTCCACGTTTGAAAACCATCTCTTTCGCGTCCCTCAAAAATCGTTCAGGGTTCATGCCTGCCTGACTATAATCCTCACACTCAGGCAGTTTTCATCTGAATACAAGTCCACATTAGGAAAAAAAGTATTTCTGATCTTTCATTTTGTAGATGCAAACATTTTCTTTGGAGAAACAGGATTCTCCAGGTGATGTTTGAATTTTTCCACAATAACTTTATGTCCTCTTGGGTAATCAAGAAGTCAAATTAAATGCAGTCCAGAAGCAAAGTGGAAAGCATCTCTGGTGAGGCTTTGGAAAATCCATTCACTCAGCTCTTCTGACACCTCTGAGAGAACATCCACATCCACAAATGTTTCTCTGACAAGATGCAGAGTTGGTCCGTCTGCAGATTTTTCAATCACTTTCCAAAGAAGTTTGCTGAGAAAGTTTTTTTTTTTCCTGTAATCCGGAGTTGTTTGACCAGGATGGACTTTGTTGGAAAACCTTTTTTTCATCTTTTTCCAAAAAAACTTGAGCTGTGAGCTTTCATTACTCATCTGTGTTGAGCTGAGCTAAAATGTCCAAATGATTTCTGTGTGAACTGACCGGAGAATTAACTAATCAGTTGGTGATGTCATGGACTCTATGACATCACAAAGTCATCCTTAACAGGGCCTCATGACACAGACATTATTTGAAGTCATGCTCATGACATCATTGTCAGCAGCATGGCAACTGTTGCTAGGGGTAACAATAGCATGCAGTGAGCATGCGCTATGAAAAAAATTAGAATCTGTGGGCAGTAAATACATTATTCCCACAAGTCTGAACTGGAAGTGATCTGCATAGCTTCGCCAGAACAGGGGGGCCAGGGAACCATTGGCCCCTCCACTTGACCACTCCACCCAGTTTTATTTGTTATTTGGGTTCTGTCTCCTAACAGGCGTAGCAGGACAAGTGTCAATGGGACCACTACATCCAACCAGTTACTCAGCAAATCCACCGGTTTAACACAGAAGGGCTTGACCAATTTGCAGTCCCGTATTCAGTGCATCGACTTATTTTGGTGGGGGCAAAATCAATCGTAGCAACAAAAAAAAAGAGTCGAAGCAATAATAATAGTACTCAAGTAAAAGAAAAAGGTACAGTGCTGTGAAACTACTCTAATAAGTACTTTTTTTTTTTCCTATGTTCAAGATTTCCCCAATTTTGAACATAGGCAACATCAAGTAGCCTATAGGCTACTTGTTAACAAGCTCGAGGTGCTGTATTGTTATCAGCTAGTTATCTTTTAGCTAACATTAACTGCATCCAACAGCATTTGAACTCAGTCAGTTTGGTTGAAAAACTGTGCAAAGTTTTTTGTGTTGTGCTGCCATAATTCTAATATTACATTTTATTTTCAGCTCATTAATTATATTTACAACTTACATTGCTGACAGCCTATCTCATAATCTAAAAGCTTGAAAATGTATTATTAGAAAAACAAATAACAGTGACACTTACAAATGTCCAGAAAGAGAAATATGAAACACTCCATGAAAGACGTAAACAGGCTGCAGAGAATCAATTACTTTAAGTGATAACAGAGTTTGATTTATTGGTTTCATAAGAAATAAATCTATTTTTAATTACATATTTAGATGGTTGATGCAATTAAGACTCTTAAGATTTTTTTTAAACTGATGACAGTTAAAAAAAACTGTGCAAGTAAGTGCAAAATAACAATTGCACTTACTTTTTGTCATTATGAAAGCTTATTAGGTTCATTTGAGGACATTAGAGAAGAAAAAGTATTACGGAGAACCAGAAACACACCAGGCAGGTCAGGGATGAAGACATGGAGAAATATTGAGTAAGATGATATTCCAAGCAAAATCTAATGAGTTTTTTTATATGAATTTATCTGTAAAACATTTTGGAAACCATATATTTATATTGTTTTAAAAATCTGCCCTATCACTTGAAATCCCAATAACATGCATTTAAATTTGTAACTGCAACATGACCAAATGTGAAATAAGATAAGGTTTAGGAATATTCCCAAGGCACAGTATTTGTAGCATTTATAATGTGTGATGTGATTAGTGCTTACTGATTCAGTAGAACTGGTCCTATTAAGTTTGAGTCAGTTAGTCTGATGGGGTGGGATGATGACTGGGAGGCGCCTGCCCTCTAATTACCCCGTTTCTACCAAACACCTTTTTGTTTACACCCTAAGAAGAGCCAAGTCCAGACAGTGCTGCTGGCTGCCAACATTTCACTTAAGTACCAGAACCATGTCTGTTTTTGTGCTCAGATCTCTTATGCTCCTCAGTGCAGTTTATCCCTCCGACCCTGCGGATCCAGTTCTGCTCGGACCTCCTACCATCGGGTTCAGCTCTTTGGTCCGCTAGGTTTGTAAGCCTATCCCCAGCAAACTGTCTATCAGCTCCCGGCGTATGTGGATCCTCAACCTGCTCGGCCACAACTCCCTGAAAAGAGGCCCAGCAGCAGTCGGCTGCCTGGCTGCCATCTGATAGGAAATCTGACAAAAATTTTTCTGCTTTAGGTCAGTATAAGGATAGCCTGAATTATTCCCATTTGCCAACTGTCAGATTAAAGAGAGAAAGATTTTATTTACTTTTTTCTAATTCACAATTTTACATGATTTCCCCATGACTCCAAATACACCAAATGTTGTGAATTAATAACCCTTTGAAAACCTTGATGTTTAAGGGCATGCTAATCTTAGTGAATTTACAATTTTGACTGTAAGGGAAAAGAAAATTCTTTAAATTTATATTTTTATTATTCTGGTATGTAACAAGAATTATGGTTATTCTAACAGCGAAAACAGAAAACCCTGGTCTGGTATAAATTGAAACGTTGAGAAAAAGTTATGTATCAGCATTATGTGTTGTTTCAGCTTCATAGTGTGTTTAGATACACATAATATCCACTTTGAAGCTTATTTTTAATTGAATGAAGAGATTAGTCACATGCAAGCTATTATTTTCCTCTGTTGTTCTTCATTAAATCTGAAAGAGATCTTATCCAATAAACTAATTTATAAACTGAGATTTGATTTGTGCTCTGTTCATGCATTAAAGGATCAATTGTAAACTAAATTCATGTTTTGTATTTCAGAGTCAGTGTTGGGTGGATATGCTACTTCCATTTAGAGTCCAGAAGACAGACATGGAAGATGCTGAAGAAAATTAAGTTTGCATGCTCGTAATGTCGCACATCTTTTGTAGAAAGTCTATAATATTAAACCCAAATGTCAAGATGTACTTAAAAGAGGAGGTGGTGTGGCATTTGTGTGCCATGAGAGGATCACACACAGACGAGAGGAAATAACATCTGCAATCCTGTCACAGTCGTTTTTTTTTAATTTTTTTATTTTTTTTATTGGATTTTGCTACTGTGTTCTTGTTTTGTTACTTTAGCGATAAGTTTTGTATTCTCTTTATCTGGCTTCTGTTCATCTTGCTTTTATCTCTGTCTGCACACCAGATTCTATTTTTCAAAGTATAAGACGTCTGGTCTGTCATCAGTCTGTTAGCACCTTCTGCATGTCTAGTCCCTTGTTTTTAGTGACTCAGTATCAGATCTTCATCCAAATTTATTTTTCTGGCAATAAAAAAAGAAGCTGCTTCACACACAGCTGAAAACAGAATGACATCATGTGCCAAAACCATAAATGTGACCAGTGGAGGAACAAGTCGGCGTCGGGCCGGGGGGCGGGGCTAATGACCGGGCCCTTTACACCCAAAATAACAAAGCTCATGAAAACATTATTTTACAAAATACTAATAAAAGCCACTCATATTTGTCGTAAAAATACTCCAATCTACCTAGTTTACAATCCGTTCCTAAGTATCTGACTGATGATGACGTTATGGATGGTTGCTGACGTGTTTTACCCAGATTACATTTGGAGACAATATCTGAGGTCAATTTGTAAATTTGTATGTCATAAAGTTAAATGTAAGAATGAAAATAAAGCCAGTCATATAGCGCAACATTTTATTCAATATTTTACACCTACTATGTCACTAAAATCAGTCAGTCTTGTAAAGTTTTTAGCAACCATGATTCAACAATGACTGGGGCACTCTACTATATAATCTACTGGGGATTGTACATCATACTCAACAGGAGAGGGCCCTGAATGTGACCCTCAGGTTCCCAAACCAGACACACTCCTTTCCACCACCTTGAGATCATGTCTCTGAAAACCACAAACAGAACTGAAAGAGCAGCCCTGATGGAGTTCATTCCACCACTGAAACAAGCTTGACTTTCTGCTGAATATGCAGACAAAGCTCTTTAAAGCTCCTTTTCCATTGCTAATTCTACCAAAGGACAACCAACAAATGAGCCATTTCCAACATACGTGTGCACTAAGTTTCAATCACCTACTTAGCAGCTCCAGTCATGCAGGAGTCTGCAACCTGTGGCTCCGGAGCTACACGTTGCTCTTTCAACAGAACAGTTTTAAAACACAAGGGCAACAAAAATTATATGTTTCTATGCATGTTCTCAAATAGAATCAAACCAGTAGAGCAAAAAAAACAAAAACAAAACAAACTTTATTCTTTTGCGTTATGACATTTCTTATTACTTTCCATAAATATGGAATCTTTAACTAAAAGTTGCATTTGTTCTTCTTTTGTAACATTTTGATATTTTTTTCTGATCTAAAATCAAATGATTTAAATAATGTGGTTGTTTTTTTTCTCTTACTACAAAAATACACTTTACATAGTAGGTGTACAAACAAACTAATTAGTTATTTTTTATTTTGCGGCTCTTGACACTTTATTTCAATGAGGTGGAGCAGGGGAAAAGATGGCTCTTTGGTTTGCAAAGGTCTCTGATCCCTGCACTGGAATAAAGATCTGGCCCACTTCTCCAGGAACCAGTCTATGAAATATCAATAGAGAAATCTAAACCTCTGTTTAAAATTAAAGTTCATCCTTCTCTTCATGCATGATATGTCTTTGGAGCCTGGTGTTCACTGAGGTCAACCAAATATTAACCTCTTCATAGGTTATATTAACCTCTTCATAGAATTTATATACATTTGATATTTGGTGGAAAATATTAATCCAAAAACATCAGAACAATTCAACTCACTACTCTACTTCTAGATCAATTATTGTGTAACACTTTCAAGAAGCACAGAGAAGGCAAAATCTGCCAAGTTACAGATCATTTGAGCCTGGAAATATCATAATGAGCAAGACACTAACTCGACTTCAGTCCGAGTGAAAGTTCAGCTAGTAAATCAGCAGAGTGTCTAAATCAAACAAGGCATCTAAGAAAGAAGTACATCCTCATAAGAACAAAGCAGACTGAAGCATCTGTGTAACACAAAGCTGCCAAAATAAATATTGTGCCATTTATATTAGAAAAAAAAAAACAAAAACAAAAAAAACACAAAAATTTATAACTACACTCTCCCATCACCACAATAGTTCTCTGTTATTTGGACATCTTTCCCTTTGAAGTTAGCATTGGCCGCAGGTTCAGTTAATGATCCTGCAGAAAAGGGGTTGGAACCTCGCCCTGGTGAGCACATTTCCATGGAGCTCAGCATCTCTGAACTATCTGGTTCACTTCACCTGGCCCTGCGAACACAAGCTGCTCTGGGCACCGTAGCCGTCACTTTTCATCACAGCTTCAAAGACTTCTCTGTCAGCATAAGAGCTGGAGGGGTTAGTGGAACTCTTTCCTCACTCTTTCCTCCCGTGTACATCCATCTTTCTTTATGAAACACTTTTTTTGTCACTTAAAAAAAAAAAGAGAAAGCTGGTAATGGGTAGACATTTTACAGAATCTGCCACTACAGAATTGTATTCCATGCTATTTATTATTATTATTATTATTATTATTATATGTTTTCTTCTATAGCAGGGTACTTTGGTCAGTGGCAGAAATGTTCAATGTGAAACAAACTTACATTTCTCATGTCCGCAGGTTATCGGTAACATTGTCCTCATTAAGATGTCATAGATTAAACAGCACATGACACAGGGAGTAACACTGACTAATTTATTTCTAATAAACCAGTGTGGCTCCTTGTTCCACAATGTCTCTTCTCCGCCCACAGTTCAGTCTCCATGGCAACCAACAACTATACATCCCGCCAATTTCATTACTGAATGGATTTTAAATCAGACATTTACCATAGCAACAGGATATAGGTTTCACAGCTGAGCGAGTGCTTCGCCGTTTGGATGGAAAGGTTTTAGTTGCCAGCACTTCCAGCATGTCCAACTAGAATTTAGCAACGTTGCCAGGGAGCCTGTTAATAATAAAAATAGAGTGATCTTCTAGGTGCAATTATGTGCGTTTTTTTTTTTTTTTTTTTAACAGGAAAAGGCAGCTGCAGCATACAGAACAGCGTTAAGTTGCACTAGACTCATGGCTCAGCTGCACCCTGAAATCCTTCCATAACTCCAACAAGGTCAGCTCAACTTCACCTGAGTTTTAGTTCAAATAAATTACATAGTTTCCATGTGAAGAATATTCTAGCACACCCTCCTGCTAACTGACCATCTGTCATCTACAGCAACTTTTCCTTGCAGAGTCGCGGTGGAGCTGGTGAGAGGTGGGGTACACCTTGGACAGGTCACCTGTCCACCGCAGGGCAACAGAGAGACATGCAGGAGAAACAAACATGCATGAGAAAAACTTCTACCTAAGGGCAATAATTTAGAGGAAACCATTAAGTTCGGAGCCATTAATTTAGACTGTGGGAGGAAGTTGGAGAACCTGCACATAACCCAACCATGCTGACGGAAAACTTGCAAACTCCATGCAGAAAGACTCCAGGCCCGAATTCAAACCCAGGAAGTTATTGCAGCACTAATAACCACATATTGTTTAAATAGTTCCAATCACAGAAAGCTGGAACTTTGTAAGATGAGACAGAGCGACTTAGAGATCAACAGGCCACCTCTTCAGCTTACAAGAAAAGAACTGAATAAGCTTATTTGCGTAGCAGTGCGGAGTGAAATTACAATATGTGAAGGATTAGTGCTAACCTTTTGCCAAAGAGGAAAGATCTTATGGCAGATTCCAGTTACAATTACCTGTTTTAATGGTTGTTATATATATAAAAAAAAAAACACTAAAGAGTTTAGTTAGTCTTGTGGCAATAAATCAAATCAAGAAAACTACATGGTCAAAAATACAAAAAACTGGGTTGTTTTGGCTGGCTGGCAATAGTTATATATTTGCTGCATTCTTAAAAGTTTGGTTAGTATGTCTTAAAATTGGTCAACCAACACTTATGTCAAGTGTCTGCATATAAGTAAGACATAAGGATTTTTGTCAGACATTTAAAAAAGCATCTATCTTATATTGTGAATCATGTGAACTTAAGTTCAACTTCCTTCAAACCTTAAGAGCTTTAAGCAAATATAATTCAAGCTGACTTTTAAGGAGCATTTTTAAAGTCTCTAATTAAATCAGCTTTACAGTATCCTCTCCAATCTTAAAAACAACCGTATGGACTTTATTATTCTAAATTACAATTATTTTTTATTAAAAAGAAGAATAAGCCTTACGAGTTATTTCCTTTGCAGCACCAATAAAGATCACATTTCTCCTGTTCCAAGTATTTGTTTTATAAGGGTTAAAATCACTTTAAAATAATAATTAAAAAAAAAAAAACATTCCCCGTTTACAGCTGATTACTATCACTAATACCAAGGGAGCAATTGTCTTATGCAGAACACAGTCATTAATTTGATATTTAATTAAGATAATAGCAGCTAAATTACTCTTCTAAACACACTACTATTCGAGTGAAAGAATTTTCTGTTGAGCTTTGCGTCTATGAAAATCTTTTTATGGTGATAAGTTGCATTTTTTTTAAAAATTGTTCTGCGAAGATATTAGTAATAGTTTCCCTCACTGTATAATCACTGTGATTATGTTAGTGCCTATTAAAAGTCACTTCATTATTCACTTTTTAAATATCAGTAACGTGTCTCTGCGTTCTTTATTGGAGGATTTTTCTTAACATCTCAAGCATGTTGGTATTGCGACACAAACACAGGCTTAGCTGATCTTTTGTTCTCTTGCCTTGTCAGAATCTTGTCTTTCCACCTCAAATTTTCTCTGCCGTTTCTATTATTGGGCCTCTCCAGTCACAATCATCTGTGAAGATCACTCTCAAAAGTTAAAGAGTTTTACTCCTGTTATCCAGTGTTTCTGGATGACATAAACAACAGACTGCAGCCCTCGACTTTTTTGCCCACTCCTCACCACAGGCAAAACACATAAAGGCAGCGCTATTTAGCTCACATATCATTATTATTAGGTATTGCATTCACTTGGACTCAGACAGTAGTTCAGATGGCATACAGAGCACATTCCACTGTGCAACTACCTGCATTAATTTTGTAAGCATAATTGCATAATTGTGAATAATGAATCAAAAAATAATGTGTTAAATTCTCAGCCCTACATTTTGCAGAAATAAACAGTTTTGTTAGATTTTTTTTTATATGCCCAAACCAACTAGGAGTCAGTGTGACCAGCTTTTTACCTTCCCCCCACTCTGAGGATAAATTCACATTCCTTCAAACTTCGTCCAATGTGACGTACGTACTAGAGGAAAAAGAACAACCACTTATAACTTGACAGAATATCACTCCAGAAAACCTGAACTATCCCTTCTAACACCAAGCCCTAGCCTCAGCACATTGCAGAAACATTATGCTGGTATACTTTTAATGTAATCTGTAAAGAGGCTAATTGTACAGGTGCAACTGCAGCAATAGCCATTATTGATAGAGACATTTCAGTGCATTTATCTTTCACAAGCTAAAGACATGTCATCACGCCACAAGCTTGACAGAGGTGTTGCTGTTGCTGAGCTATTCTTAGATAATTGCTGTGAGCGGCAAGTTGACATTAGTTTCTAAAACATGATTTAAGTCTTCAAGTCTTAAGACATTTAACCTCCTCTTCCATGTACTGGTTTATCACAAAACGTTCCTTCCAGTACCACCTTGTCATATGATTGCGTTGCACTTACTGCTGATCTAACTATACACTTAGAAGACAAAGCAGCAGCTAGGACCCTATAAAAAAAACCTAACACCCCATCAACCCAGAGCTTTAAACCAAACAGACAGCATGGGAAGAGGAAGAGGTACCCATGTGGAAAAGAAGCCCTCAAGTAGTAATTACACTCCCAGCCATCATTCTTTCCTGACCACTAAAACAACCCCCTGAAGGATATAAGGCCTATACCCTATATTTACTGTATGATACTTTGTCTCCAGAGAAACCTGCACCTGCAGTGTGTTCATCTCAGCAGATAAATTTATTTTGCAACAGCCACCCAGGCCACCAATCAAGAGTTTCCCCCGAGAGCAATCAAAGCGTTGCCACCGGCTCAGGAGGAATGCGGTCTAATCTGAGGAGAAAGTACATGCGCACGTGTGTGGGAGAGATAAAGGAATGGTTTCTGAGAAGGGGGAAAGTATAACACATTATGACAGAATAACACAGTGAGAATCAGGTGAGTGTGGTGCCTTTGGTAGTCATGAATAGCCTCTGAGGCTTTTCCTGACTGTGGCTGAGCTGACGATCTAATGTAGTTTGTTTGTGATCTCTGTGGGCGTGTTTCGAGCACACATGTGTGAGCACATCTGTTGGCAAACAGAAATCCCTTTGGTGGAAGTGTTGGGAAATTTAATGTTCGCAAGGCAAACAGTATAATCTTGAGCAGTATTTTTATTTTTATTTTTCCAGGAGTGTCAAAGATGCATAAGCTTCATCGTGTAGGAAATATCACACAGAGAGGGTATCACCAAAAATTGCTAGAAACAGTTTTTTTTATGTTTTTATTTCTCTCATTGCCTTTAAATGTGGCTCTGCATATTTCAGATAGTCCAAATGCAGCCCAGCAGGGTAAAGCTTACGAAAAAGCATAGGGCAGAAATTGCTGGAAGCCCTGCTATGACAAGGTTTTCTGAAATTTTATGTTAAGCAAGTGAGAAACAAAGAGCTGAGAAGAAAATCTGAGCAGCAGCACAGATATTCAGCCTGCAGATAAGTTCAAATTGTTCTATTTTCTATCTCACAATGAAAGAAAAAAAAAACCCGCTAATTTTATCAAAAATATTTTGTCCAAAGGTTTTATTTAAAGTGCAACAAACAGCAGTTTATTCACCTTGTAGGTCATATTGTAGGGCCCTGGTGAAACACAGGAGTGAATCCAATCAAAAGAACCACGACATGCTTGACGATGTTAAGTGTAGCACAATAATCTGCACGCTAGGCAGAGGTAACAGAGAAATTCCCCAGTAGCAATCACTGAGTCAAAACCAACTCCACGCCACTATACTGTTCTGGTTGGCAGTGTGATTGAGATCGACGACTCATAAGTGTCAGGATGCATTACTGTTTCCATAGGGATAATCCAGCATGAAGAGTGATGTGCTGACATAGACGTCTGAAAGAAAGTTCATGCATCCACATATTGAGTGCTGATCTAGATCCTGTAGTGGTTGGTCTGTGGCCCCCAGACAACATAGCCAATTCCAGACTGCAAGGAATTGAATCGAAATGTAAATGATGTGGAATTGAACCCACAGCTTTTCACATGTAAGAAAACTATTCTTCCCTTTGAACCAGAGTCGCTCAGGATATGGACAATTTCTATTATTGCTGTGAAAATAGTAGGTCAGACTGGGCTTCTTGTATTGCTAAGAAAAGTCTTAGGTTGGTGGTTTAAATATTTTTTTTCTAAAACGTCAGGCGTTGTTCTCTTTTTCAAAACATTACAATTTTGTATTTCCAAAATGTTAACTGCAAACTAGTCAAGGTGCTTTCAAGAAAGGATACAAAGAGAAAGAGAGAGAGAGAGAGAAAGAGAAAAAGAGAGAGGGAAAGAGAGAGACGGAGAGAGAGAGAGAGAAAATAGATTTTACCCTTGAACAAATCTAAACATTGGGATTTAAAAAGTAAGAAACACTGAGATTTTGGTCAAGAGCTCCTCAGCTATCCTGGCGACAGCAGTGGTTAAATGTGTCTCATTTGTTCACAGGGACTGATAGATGAAAATTATTTTGACAGAAAAAAAAAAAAATCATGTGGAAATTCAGTTTGTTGTCAGGACCAGTGGAGAATTTCAGAGCTGGTTTTGTGTTGTTCATTAATAAGGGACTTTATTGTGTTTAAAAATAATGACTCCCTATGAAGTGATAATTTTACTGGTATTCATTGGAAGCAGTGTTTAAACCACCAACAAGAAAGGACACTGCCGAGTAACTAAATGTCTTTCTAGGGGATCACAGGAGAACAGAAAGACAACATGATGCAGAGTGATCGCTTGTCTCAGAGTGCAACTGTTCCGTCTTGTAAACAAACTATTTTTCTTGACAAAAAAGGCCTTCAAATGGGAACATGGCAACTCAATGCATCACTTATTGGAGACACAGAAAAGTATAGGCTCTTATTTTCTAGATGCAAGAAAAGTGGATGAGATTTGTGAAAGTGATGAGGGCAGACTTCCCGTCTCCCACCTAAAACAGTCTATTCAAGACAGATTTCGCCCCAGGATTATGAAACACTTGGGAGCCTGGCTTCAAGCAAAGCAACAGTTCAGTGCTGATAGACGAGGACACGATATTCCAGCGTGATGTTAGACAGCTCCAGGGGATTCAGCGGTCAGAGATATAAAGCTATCAAAGTTTTCCAGGTAAAATATGTGGTGTTTGGGGTGTTTAGCTATGTTTTTTTTGCTATCAGTAGTACAACAGTGCAATAGCATGGTCTCCAAAAGTCCATATTGCATGTTTAAGCACACTAGTGACTAGATTTTCTTCTTGTCAGAACGTTAGCTTGAAGTCACTTTTCAGGAACAAGCAACATGTTGAAGGAAAACAGTAGATGGACATAGAGAACTTGATATCTTCTCGGAATAATATATCACCTGCTGCATTAGAGTAGTTTAAAGATTAAAGAGTAAAACAGACTTTTATGAGTGAAAAGAAATATGTACTTTCAGATCTTTCCATTAATTCCACAGGTAGCTCTCACTGGAAGTACTGGTGGTTTCAGAATAACAATGTAAAAATGGAGTTGAAAATATTTTGCACCTTAATACTGCCAGAATTTTAGTTTTGTGAACTACATTTTTTTTTTTTTTTTGTCCAAAGCAGCCTTGCACTGCTGTGGTAAATTACAGACAGAGCTCTCCAGCAAGCGCTTTTTAAATCCCTAGTAGAGTGCTGGTATGTTAGGTCTGCAAGCTACAGTCCTGTCTTCAGAGGGTATGCATTGCTATAAATCTTTAACTTATCAACTCACCCTTGGGATTTAGCTTTTTTATGTATTCTGCCAAGAAATTTCAAAAGACAAAAAAAAAAAAATACATTTTTAACACTGAGTCACAAATGTAATAATTTATTGAACAAATGTGGGCACCAAATCCAAAGACATTTGACTTGTCATACATTATATATTACATCTTAACTCTTGAGAACAAAATATCTAAGATCTAAGAATCTTTGGTTCCAAATGAATAAAGAAAACAAAGCTGGTCCAAACCTTTTAACATCAAACAAGTCTAAACTGTGGCTTTTGTTTTTCTTTCCATACACCTAGGCATCCTACCTTTGCATGGATGCCTCTATTGACATTTAAAACTATTTTCCCTCCATTTCCCTGCTCTGCTCTAGTAATCTCCCCTGACAGTCACTGAATACAGAAACTAGTAAAAGGTCACACATGGTAAACTACTTTTTTCCCCCCATTTTTTAATACTTTTGATCTTTTTGTACTTTAATTTAAAATCACATATATTTTTTTTAAAGTTGAATACTTATAAACCAATCAACATAATTGGCAATTCTATATGTACAGGCTGCATATTCTGAATAGTTAGGCATTTCGTTGGATTTCTGAAACACAGATGGTCGATGTAAACATGTGATAATGCATGAGGCAGTGAGAGTAAAGTGATCTTGTCAATCAGTGTTGAATCCCAGATGGAGCCATTTGTGTCCTCTGCCATTGATCAAGCTGCTCAGGGGAAACATGCTGTTTGGGTTTTATGCTTCCCTCCAACTTTGAGGCTACACAGTTAGGATTATTTTTCTGTAAATAGAAATTGAAAAAATAAATCTTAATTCTGCTATTAATGGTCCTTTGTCCTGTTCTTCATGAAGACATTGTCTGTGTTAGATTGTAATCACTGCACATTTTCAGATTCGCGTTTGGGAAGTATTCCTTTTGGCAATAAGAATGATTCAGATTGGGTTTGACAAGTGAGAAAAGCGTCTTACCTATGACCCAGTTCTTCCCATGGCAACTCTTAAAACAGTAAAGTTATTCTCTGTTTTTCAGTGTTGTCTTGGTGCCTCAGAATTAGTACATTTACAACGATGCCCAGATGGTCTATGGATGACTGTTAAAAACTTTCTAATTGAATCATTTACAGGTATAAGCAATTTTATCTGCAGAGACCCCATATAAACAGGAACATTAAGCCATCGTTTTCATTCAGCTTTTTCTTCGGTATGTCTAGCAATCCAGAAAATGACTAGCAATTCTGCTGGGCATAATGACAGGCTTGTACCAAACACATCAGAACACAATGTGAAAAGTTAATTTCCCTTTTTATATCAATGTTTTTTTTGTTTTTTTTTTGCAGTCACATTAGAACAGAACCATCAACAGAATGCTAAGTTATCTCATGGGATGTGTGGATAATTGAAGGCTTATTTCTTATGGTAATATAATGGCCCATATTTTCATTTCACATTACGGAGGTGTTTACTCTAACTGCTGGAAAGCGGTTTTGTTTCCCTTCATCACTGAGCCGCACAGACACCAGGCTCTCTGACCAGCCTCTTAACAACAAGAACTGCTCTGAGTAATTATGAGTCACAAGGCAAAAAAAAAAAAAAATCATCCTCCATTCTTCAAAACCAAATTACAGGCACACCATCACCCTGTCAGTTTGATCATAAATGCCATGTCAGCAAGTGGGATTCCACTCATAGACAAAGCATAAACCCACGCTGAATCAACTGCTCGCTGTCAAATGTTTTAGACTTTAGATACATCATGAAAAGTCATAGGCCAGGATCTCACGATATGGCACACCAGCTGTTATTCTACACAAGTGCAGCACTGTCATCAAGAAAAAACATCCTGCAGAACAAAAAGAATTTAACATTTGGTCAACCACAAACTTTGATTTTTAACAACACAAATAAATTCTCTACCACTTTCTGAATCTCCACTCCAGTCTCAAATCCATGCAGCATTATGTAAAATCAACTTTTTTCATCTTTATATCATGCTATAATGTTATTCCATCATCCAAACCATACCTGGAGTATTGTTTTGATTCATGCATGCTTAAGGAATCCCATGGCATCACTCAGGAGTGAATAACTGGTTGCTCTCACAAAGCGCCGCCTTGTTCCACAAAGCTCCTCCAAGCTGAGTTTCTGTCTCATTGACCATCTCTCCTCCATTCCTCCCACACTCGGCTCCACCAGACTAGTGGCAGTCCATTAGCAAACACCTGGTGAAATGGCAAGTCTGCTGAGCTTGTCATGCAAACTACTTCTCAGTCCAGCGCTTCTAAAAATGTCTAAACTGCTTGTTGAGAAGCATGGTTGTGATGAAGCCAAGGGTCAGAAAGACCATGAGCTTCTTAAAGAGACAAGTCCATTTTTTTTAAGCTATGTTTGAGATGTAACGCTTTTTTTTGCAACTGATGGTAAAAGAGTAATTTGACTGTAGTATAAAATAGCACTATGTGCCTGAAAAATGAATATTACTGCCCATTCAAAAATTTTTCTTCTGGGTGTTCCCTCTGTTGAACTTCATTTGTCTTGAAATCAAGATTTCCTGACTTGGCTAAAAGAAAGCACCCCCACTGCATGATGGGAATCGCTTCGGCATTGCTAAATGGGATGTCCGAACTTGGAACATGCATGGTTATATCCTTATCCTGCTTGAATTTTTTAAAAACTTCATCATAAAGAGCAAGGAAAACACCTCAGAAGTCAGAATACATTAACATTCAATGACAAACTTCACACTACTGCTGCTTCTATACTGAGATTACATTAGATAGAGGTGTACTATTTACTGATTAGGTTATGAATGAAGGCAATTGGCTTCTACATTATATTATATGAACTACAACAAAGAAGCTGACTTACATAAATTTAAAGTTTTAAAAGCAGCTTTGCAACTCCATGAAATAATACAGCCATCATTTTTCGTTTTCTTTTGACCTAGCTTGAGAGAACGCATTTTATTAGTTTGACTTGCTTAATATACTTTATGCGTTTTCATGTTTTTGTGTTTTAAGGCTTACATGCAATATCTGTTTAACTCTTTGGTCAGTCGTCCTCTTTTTAAAGTGCTTATAAAATTGAGCACAGCTTAGCTGAATTAATTTAGTTTCTAACCTAAATAAATGGGAGTTATGAGTGAGTGGGAAACAGAACTGCCTTTTGTTGGGATAGAAAGTTTATGTCAGTTTGCCTGTTAAACATAAAAGCGCTTACTTATATAATCAAAATTATAATAAAGAAAAAAACAAAACAAGAAAGCACTGTCAAATCTGAAGCAGTCATGAAAGAGCAAAGTGCCTTTCATCTTCACATGAAACAAATGTCTTGTTTGGCGGCTCGCCTCTATCTTTCTCTTCCTGTCAACCCCTCTCTTTACATGGCACACACATGTACACACTCATATTTCTCCAGTAATTTGTTGCACTAAACATTTCATGATGAGGCAAGGAACATAGATCATCAAAAATGTCAAGAAAATTTAAAATTAGACCATTGCTGAGCAGAGAAATGCAGCCAGTAATTAAAACTGTTGTAGGTTTTTTTTTTATTTTTATTTTTTTATGTTCCACTTGTTGGTTAAATGGACAGAGAAAGTTATTACAGTTCCTTACACAAGTATTCATTCACCTCACATTGTTTTCATATTTCATCATCACAGCCTTCGTTACAATAAACTAGAGTTTATTGTAAGGAGGATTTACTTGATAGACCATGACAAAGTAGATACCTTTTGTGTTTATTTGGTCATTTTGTGGAGAAAAACTAATATGTGAACATGGTGTTGGCAGAATCATGCTGTGGAGACACGTTTCTTCAGCCGGGACAGAGGATCCAGTCAGAATTAATGACATTACTGCTATAAGTTTTATTATATTGCTACAATATTGTTGCATATATTAGATTGCATATAAATGCAATACATATTCAATACCATGAATACTTCATTCCGTTTGTTAGCTCAGCAAAGTTTCCTAACAGTAAGACAAACCCAAAGGTATAAATTATGGTCTCTTTTTGCTGACTGAGTCAATGTTTCCATGGAAACAGACTCCAGTAAGGAGTTGTTTACAAACCTTCAGCTGAGCCAGATAATGGTGGAAGTCTGAACAAATTAGTCAGCATCTTAATGAAACCTTGACTTTATGGGGCCGGCGTTTTTGTTCTTTTGTCCAACATCGCATGCTTTTTACTGTGATTATTCACATAAAATTACGATGGGAACTGAAAAGGCCCAGGCAGCGTGTGGAATGGAAAACTCTGGACATATTTTGAGTAGCCTTCACCACGTGTGCCTTGGTATTCAGGGTTTTGATTTAAAATTATTTTTTTGGTAGGCAATGAGAAGATGAATATAATAAAAAAATATATAAGATGAGCATCTGTTTAAAAGAAACCATGATTTATTTCTTTTTATTTACACTTTGATGACAATAGTGTCTCAGATCAAACACTAAAAGTAAGATATTTGAAAAGGCAAAAAGAAATCTCTATTCTGAATGTTGTCTTATGGATAAAACAGAATCAACACTGAAATGGTTTTCAGCTTAATACAGAGAATCTGAAGCTAATTTATTGTATTTAATTGTGTTCTGTGCAAATAATGACTCAAAGATGGAACAATGAGAATCATGAATATAATGTGGGAGCACCCCTATTGAGAGATGGAGGATGAATGTGAACAAAGCACACATAATTCTGATCTGTCAAAGACCTATTTGGATCAGTTTTCTGGAAATATTTGAATGCATTATGTAAGATTGAACAGCTTTATCCAGAGAGGTTTAGTTACAACTTGCATGCATGTCACTATTGCCCTGCGATGGACTGGCTACCTGTCAAGGGCGAACCTCACCTCTCACTACAGATGGGCACCAGGCACCCGCGTGAGCCTGAGTGGAGCGGGCTGGAAGGAGGGAGGTTAAAATCAGATAGATGTTGGACAGACAAGCAAAGGGAAGGACAAATGGCGGATGGACAAACCGACGGGTGGATGACGTAAATGGATGAATGAATGTTGGACCAAGACGGGCGAATGGACAGACAAACTGGGGTGAATCTTAGGCAAACAGTCAAATGGATGACAATGATATTATTATGAATGTTGGACCAAAAAATGATTTATGGATGGATTTACATGATTCTACATCCCAATATTTAGTCCTTCGTAGAAAACCTTTTCCCCAGCAGTTTTATTTTCCTGTTGTTGTCGTTTTGTTATTGATTGGTTTAGTATTTTCAAAGAAATACTGCTAGCAATTCATATCAATTGCATTCCATTTATTTCTGATTGATTGAATCCAACTACAAGTATGACCAGGCAGTCTCTGGTTTCCAGTTTATTTCAGCTCCTTTGTGCCGAGTCGTCACCTTTGTTGGACATTCACTCCTCAAATTCTGCTGCTATCTTCCTTTCTACGCTGACATTTATGTGCATCCCTGACTGCTCATTAATGTCACTCTTTGAACAATTACAGAAGCCTATTTCTCTAATGACAACCACAATGCACGCTGCCTAATTAAATAAGCCATAATCTGTGAAAGACCGAAGCCATTATGATTAAAATTAAAGACGACAACAAAGGGCAAAATTAAAATTCATTTATGTGCCAATAAAGCAAAGTGCAGAATAGAACATAAAAAGAAAACAAGAAGCTTAATGTGCATACACTATTTTAAACAGAATATTTCCGAGGGCAACGAAACAAGCAAATGTATCTTTGGATCTATGTTTTTGATGTTTCTTTGGATTTGATGTATTTGATCGTAAGGAAGATGCTGCCATGGATTTGCACTAGAATACCAACATTTAGATGATAAGAAAGCATGTCATTTATGGCAGACCATGTTTTTTTAATGTTTGATGCATTTCATGAGCAGGTGGACAGAGAAGGCAGAGAAATGGTTGAAAAACAAACAAACGGTCAAAAACGCTCTCCCACTGGCTCTGCACAGTTCGGGCAAAATGCTTTTCAATTTCCACACACTGAAATATGAATCATCCTCCAATACTACATGAAACAAACACAAGCAGGGAGCATATCTACCGCTGCCATGTCAGTCTGTGTATGTGTGTTTACAGCTCCTCCACCCCTTCTCTCATGTGAAACACAGCATCTTTAACAGTAACTTAAAAAATTACATATCTACAGTTTTTTTTTTATCCTCACACACTGTCCAGAGTTCATATCTGTAATGTAGAAGAAGGAAAATGTGTTAACACATCCACCAAAATCACACACTCATTCATCAGACAGCTGAATGAGGCCGAGATGAACATTGGATTCATGAAGCTATGCACATATTTACAGTCATTACCAGTCATGAAAAGCACACAGAACAAAGTGCATGCTGGTATTTCAAAGGCAGGCTTGCCCTACATGTGCGACAGAGAGGTTGAGAAGGGAATCTTGTTTTAGCATTTTTTGGCTGTGAAGCTTCCCACCACGGGGGGTTCTTCTTTGTGAGTTGTTTTTAAGATTGTTTTGTTTATGTGATTAAAAGCTGTCGTAAAAATACAGTTTGGCAGGGAGTTGCGTTATCTCTCAGCTGCAGAGTCAAATTGAAAGAAAATGACTTGTCGAGTATTGCGTTTTGTTTTCGTTGAACCATTTCATACAAATTCTGAGTTTAAAATAAATTACAGCTTGATACCTGAAATAGCATGATTAAGGTTTATCCTCTCATTTATTTTGATATTGCTGAAATCCCTGAAGGCAAAGGAAAAATAAATAAATCCATAAAAGGGAGAGAATTCAAAGTTGCAGCAATGTTCTCATCAATTTGCAAAATTGTCAAGTGTTAAAGGTTTGCTGACATATTTTCATTTTTTCAAAAAAAAGCGCATATTTTAAATCTGATACATTTCTGACAGAGTATATAAAAAAACAATAATTTGAAAATATAACATTGTTGAGTAATAACTTAGGACTTTCTGCAAACTTGCACAACCAGATGCAATGTGGCACCAATCGCATTTTCTGAGTCACTGAAGGAAGTTTGCTTGAGAAAAGAGATTGGATAATTATTACTCCTAAATAATAGTGTGTTTAAGTGTGTTTTTTTTTTTTGTATGGCGTTTCTCCATTACTGATGTTTAAAACTGTATAAGAGAAGCAGCCTTCAGGGCCATGAGTGATTACACTGTTCAAACTTCATTCCAGTTTGATCACTGATAGTCAGATTAACGCAAGACCATCTGTTCATGGGCACAAAGAGGCCTATGGCATAAATTACGAGTACTTGTAGCATTTTAGTTGCAAGTGGCTGAAATCAGCTTCCTTAATAGGACAGCTGAACCTTAGAGTTAGGGCAAAGAGAAAATTCATTTTGAGGAATGCTTGTAGCAGAGCCACTGCTAATTGGAAGGAGTTTGTTGAGGTTGTTCCAGCATCTGACCAAGAAGTCTCCTGAGCACCTCAACTGGAGGTTTTCTGGGCATTTCCTCCTAGGAGACCCCAGGGCACACCTAGAACATGCTTGAGGGACTATACAATATATCCCTAATGGCCTGTCACTGCCTAGCGATATGCAGTGCTTAGGAAGCGGGTGGGGCTCACAGCAGCTCAGCTCTGCTCAGGACAGAGCAAAGCTGCAACAGGACTGCTTTCATATGCGAGCGTAAAAGTCTCCAATGGCAGAAAAAAGTCACTAGATTTGTTTAAAAAAAGGTCTGCAGATATTGCAACAAAGAGGAGAAGTTGGTGACAATGAGCTTCGCACAACTCTGCTTACGCCTTCCACTCATCCCCACATTTGGCCTCTCAAATTTTTAACCCAAATATTTCATGAATATTTAGTTAATTTTTTTGTTTTTGAACAGCTACCATTTAAGTGCGATAAACCCACATCAGTGTTTATGGGCAACTGGTTTCTTATTTGAGAGCATAAAAAACAATCTAAATTCAAATTCTTTAATCATCTCTTTAATCATAGCAGGCTTAAGTCCAGATCAAGTTATGTTTGAAGGCCATATGTTGTCATTTAGCTTCACAAAAAAGCTTACAATATCAATCCAACGTCTCCATTGACATGCAGTAAACTTTGTGCAATTGATTAGGGGTTTTAAACATCAGTCACTCAACAATTTGTTGGATGAACAATAAACACATTATTGCACACAGCCTCTGTTCTTATGAACCATTTGTTTTGTACCATGAACTCTGTAGCAACTGAGACACTTACAAATTCTTAAGGGGCTGCAGAAGACATGTTCAGGAGCAAATTGCATTGTACTGGGTGCAGCCTTAGTTAGACTTCACCTGAAGTGCACGATAGTCCAGGACACTAATGCTGATGTTGACAGATGTAGAAAGGCAGATCACAGGATGCCCCATTAACACTCCATTTTGCAGCGCTTGTGTAAGAGCACAGGCGGGAAAGACGAGCTGTAATTTAGGTAATTTTGTTCTACGCTTCTTCCTTTTCTTTAATGACAATAATTATCTGTGGAAAACATCTGTAGATGCGTTGTCTCCTTCCTCACTCCCCTCTTCTGGTTTGATCAGTGTCTTTTCCTCACATCTCTGTCTTAATCACCCATGTTTATTTTCTCCAGCTTGTCTTTACCCTCTCTTTTTTTTCTTTATCTCATTCTCCTTCTGCTACTGACTCAGGTTCATTCCTCCAAAATTAGCATATGCTTCCTTCTATTTCCACCTATCTGTCAGAGAAAATGAAGCCAAGTTCCAAAAATTTACACCCAAAGTAATCCTTACGGCTGATTTAATGCATTTCAATAGAAATCATTACGTTCGCTTTCAAAATATATTTTTTTCTTCTGTCTTGACTCCCCTTTTTAGCACAATAAACTGTTTCCTAATCTCATTTGGAGTCAGAGAGCATGAGAAAAATAGCGTGAAATTCATACTCACCCCAGTGGTTTTTCCAGTCGACTTGCTGGTGATCCAACGATCTCCCCGAGAGTGCAGAAAATCTGACCTAAAAAGTCCTGGAGGGAAGCAAAAGGGAAAGTTGAAAAGAAAAAAAAGGAGGAAGAGCAAAATTCTGGAAGCAAGTAGAAAGAGAAAAATTCATGTTTAGACTTAGAGACTGACTTTCACCAGATTGCATGCAATCTAGCACTGGTTTCCTCCAAGGAACTTGTACACTGGTGTTCATTCAAGTTTTGCAGATGAAAACCAAACTTTAAAATGTGCCTCGTACATTAAGTGTTGATTCATGGTGTGACATTTCCTCACACCATGAGTGAGTGACTGATCAAACCATTTTTCAGTTTTTAATTCACCATGAACCTTTCGACATTTGTAGAGGCAAACATTTGTTGTTTGGGGATCATGTGAAGAGGGGAAAATTAGAGTGGTTAACTTTTTCAATAAAAATTAAAAAGCAGAATTTTTTTTTTTTTTTTTTTTTTTTTTAGTCAGGCCTCTTTATTTTCCCATCCCTAAAATAAAACCAGTGCCTTCAGGAGTCACATTAATTAACAAATAGAGTCCTACAGCGTATCATTTATTTACAGCCTGATTACTGCCGGACTCTAAAGCTCTTGGACACTTCTTGCAGACGATTAGTAAGCAAACAGAACTGTGAAGACAAAGAAACACACCACACAGGTCAGGAATGAAGATGTGGATAGGTTTGAGGCACGGTTAGATTATGGAACATCACGAGCTGGATTAAAGCACATTGTGCAATCGATCATCTGAAAATGGAACAAATATGGAAGAACTGAAAAGCTATCAAACATGGCTATCGACCTTCACTGAGAGGCTGGGTAGGTAGTGTGTCAATTAGAGGAGCAGGTATTTTGGAGGAGTTGCAGACACTGGAAACTCAGGTAAGAGAAACTTTTGTTCCACCTAAATTCTAGTGCAATCAAGAAAATAATGTTTCAAGGATCTATTACAAATTCCATCTATTGTTGAAAAAAAAAGTAGGATACAAAGCAAATGTAGAAGAGAGTGCTCTGGTTAGATTAGGTCAAAGTTTAACTCGCTACTCTACATGTAAAAAGCTACGCCTGGTAAAAAAAAAAAATTAACACTGCACACCCTGCTGAAGACACAATGCCCACCAACATGGAGGTGAAGGCATCATGCTTTGTGTGTGCTTGTTTTCAGCAGTACAAGATGATTAGAGTTGATGGGGAAAAAAAAAACTGATGGCTCTAAGTATAGTAGGGGTTCACCTTTCAGCATCAGAAAAAACCTACACAGACAGACAGAATTGTAATTCAATGGCTTTCCTACAGTAGACTTTCCCAGTCAAAGTCCAAACCTAAATTCGACTAGTAATATGTTGCATGACATGAAATGTGATGTCTACAGCGGCTTTCTATCAAAACTGAATACATTGGAAAGATGCTAAGGCAAGAATTTCAGTCTCTAGATGTGCAATGCTGGTAGAAACAGCCTGCGCATCTGTTTTTATATTGCTGATCAGTACAAGTTGTATGCAATTGCACACCACACTTTTTCAACACTTGTGGTGTCAAAAATCTTTTGTCGTGTAACCAGTGTATTACCAGGTCAAATCCAGGCTCCGTCAGTCACCACTATCACCGTGTGACTGTGTCCGTGAAGAAGGGAATAACTGATTGTAGAGTAAAGCACTTTGGAGTACTCTGACTTGATGAAGAACTATACAAAGGCCTAATCAAGTCAGCGTAGTTGATGAAGTACTCTTAACCAAATAAAAGTAAAACATTTTGAAGGCTACAGTTGTAATGTGGAAAAAGCTGTAAACAAAGGTCTGAGTATTTTTGCAAAGTGCTGTGTCTACAATTCCACACTTAATTGTGTTGCCTTACAATCAATATTACTGTGAACTCCTAAACATTAAGTTTGGTGTGCAAAAAATTAAGGTTTACTGAAATCAAACAACACCATAATCTGTTAAACTGACATAGAGCAATCAAAGGTTAAATGTAGCCCCAACACCTCCTGTAAAATATGCATAGCAGTTGTTGTAAATGCTATTAAATGTTGCTAATGTTAACAAATGATCAAGTGTCTATGACACTATGATAATTTGCAATGCAGCAGATGGTCAGTTGAAGGAAACTAAGAAATGACTGGGACGCAACGAGGATTGAGCAAGAAAGTTAAAGCAATCGATGTGACTTTTCAAGAAACAAGTCCCAGTTTTACTTCTGACACGCAGCATTTCAGTTTGATAAATATCTATTCTCTCAGTTTTCAAGTTACTCGAGTATTATGTGTTATTTCAATAGATAGAATGGAATCATAGTCCAGGCCAGCTTTATTATGGTCACCTATGAAATAGAGGAAAAGCTTTATGCTGCACAAAAGTCCATTTCAATATGTTTTCCCAGGATGCAGAGCATCACTTTTCTGCATGAAAAACAATAACAAATAAGTGGCACCAAGTACACTAATGTGATAATAATATGTATACTGACCATTCTGGTACAGTTTGTGGGAGCACTAGTGAGGGAAAGACGGTCAATGCCATAAGATGTGAAAATGGGAAAAATCTAAAACTATGTCCACAATAAAAAAGATCAAAGTAAAACTGTCATTGTTTAAAATGTTTCTTGAAACCTTCACTGCTTTCCCATGTGGGTGTCAAATAAATTTGCCTATAAGCACCCGCACAAGTTTAATATTTGCATAAATGCTTTATCTACTCCTGAAAAAAACACAGGCAGAGTAAAAACTGCAGTATGTTTCTCCCAGTGGCAGAATCGTGTAAACTCATGCAGGTATTTGAAACCCAATGCCAGGATTAAACAGTCCCCAATTCTTGCCATTTGAGGCAAATAAGTAAATGGAAAATGGCCCAACAATCCGTCCACATTAATCCCACTGAACCTGGTGCTTCCGACCTTAAAAACAATTGTGTTCTTTACATTTTTTCTATGATTCTTTGATGATGAGTACTGGACTATAACCTGTTGTTACTGTGATGCAGTCAGAAACAACCCCCAGTTTGTTTCTTCCTATTGAACATCACGACTGTTTCACTGACTTGAAGTGAATACAAGGACAAATACGTCTGTGCGTGGAAATTGTGAAACATCATGCTTGATGGTGAGAAACATGATCAGTGTGAGTATTAGACATGGATCCAAACTTCTTAGATAAATAATATTTTCTGTTCCAACTACACTGCCTGCAAAAGTGTTTAAACACCTTGAGATTTTCCATAAACCTCCATGTGGTTTCATTGTTTGACAAAATGTGAAAGACTCCAATTAGCATAAAAACTTTGGCAAGGCATCACATGTCCTTATCAGTAAAAGTTTCTCGATGATCACTTCGGCATTCGACAGGATAGCTTTAGAATCAGATTTGGAATGTGGTTTTTAGTTTTGCAAGGTGAAGCAATCCAAACCAAAAGTCCTTAACTTTGGCCTTGGCAGGCAGGGCCCACTAAATAATTCATCATCATCCAGAAATGTTTTACATTTCACAGAAATCTCTGCTCCAGTCTGCCTACTGATTGTAGTCGCTGTAAACTGTTGACGCCTGTAGCAAGTTATCATGGAAATACATTTTTTTTCTATTTATAAATTACAAAAAAGAAAAGAAAAAAAAGACTTGACAGTTATTTTTTTTTCCACACTGTGTCCTGTGTGTTTCTCTCTGGGGATTGGAAGATATTCAGTTGGCTTGCTTTGGTTTTCAGGTGTTCTAGCCTAATGACTGACACAGTCGTTCCCTCTGAGAGACAGATCATTAATGTGAGACAGCAGCCATGCAGTGTGAGTGTGAGAGGAGATGCAGGAACCTACATTGAGTTCTGCGGGCTTCCAGAAAAGTTGGGCGGCAGCAGCAACAACAACGACAGCAACAACAGTAACAACAGAGCACATCATATACCAAGGCACAACACTATGGCAAATACCTAAAAACTCCTGTTTAAAGTGACACCATGCGGAAGAAGGACAAGGAGCTCATCACAGGTGAAGCTAACGATGGAAAATGCAAACCCCTGTTATCCAAACGTATCAAATAATCATTGGCAATGATTATTCTTCGTTCCAAACTTTTGTCAATGCTTTCTGTTACCAGTTTCCAGTGCTAAGTAAAAGAAAATCACAGCTCATGTGCTCCTAGTGAAAGAAAATAACATGAAGTATATAGCCTGTTGCACTGTTTAAAATGGAAACTAAAAGTCAAAAGCATTGCACTATCAAAGTTTTTAAAAGACCCTGCCACTGCAGGGATACTACAACAACTCAAAAAAGACAGTAGGAATAGATGGGAATCTAAATGATCATTTAATAGAGGAGACAGTAGATTACAGTAAACAGAAATGCCATTAAAATCTAAGCCTAACAGTGGCGGTTTTTGAAATGGGCAAAAGGGCTCTCTGCCCAGGGCAGCACAATGTCAGGAGCGCCATGAGGCAAAAGAAAGAGGAAACTTTACAACCCGTCACCCCCTTCCATACATACACACTCACACGCACCATCGCCAATCCCAAACAAGCTGTATTGTCTGTTTCCACTTTCTGTGTCATTCACTATGTGAGAAAGTGTAAGAAAATATTGCTACATATGGCAGGTGACCTTTGTGTTGGTTTCACAACCTGTGGTTCTGGTCTAAGTTAAATTATTCAATGTGTTTTCAGGGAGCCTTGACTGTCTCTGGATGCATATCAATCATATATAACCTGGTTGTTGGGTTATTCTGCTTACAGTACAGTCTGAGATTTAACAAATCAACATGAGCATTTTGGAAAACACAAAAAATCCTTTCTATGCTCTCTCAATATTATGAACACTGTATATTGAGATGAGTATAAAGGATAATAGACTGGTCAATCATGGATTTATTTATTCTACAGTAATTACAGACAGTCCAAAAATGTGCTTAAAAACTAAGAACATAAAGTGTAAACATGACAGATTTTTTTAAAAAGAGGCTTTCTACACTTACTGTAAGAGAATGAGAGCAAGATGAATTACTTCTCTGAAATAGTTTTGTGTGGTAAGGTGTTTTGTTGTCTTTTCATAACGTTTGCAAGACATTGAAGCGGTTGATTTGAAATTTGTGTTCAATGTCATTTTGTTTGTGTTTTAAGGGATACAATTAAGTCTTTATTGTAATGTTTGTAAAGGATGTTTTTATTGTAATATTTGATGCGGACCCAAGGAAGAATAGTCTCCAGCAAAATAGAGACTAGTGGGGAATCCTTAAATAAACAAACAGATCAATAAGCTTTTTCTCTTAATGTTTCAAGATAGGATACGGTGGAAAAATGGTCTTTCCTTGCCAAATTGGCTTTTTGTTTGGAAAAGTGGAATGAGGGTCTCACCCGGGGCACCATTCATGCAAGAACCGCCACTGCCCAACAAGATTGTGTAAAAACAGAAAAATTAGTTAGCATTTGGATGCGTGCAAAGTCAGGCAAGTAAGGGGTTTGTTTTATTCCACCTTCGGAAAAAAAATAAATAAATAAATAAATAACATGCTGCAAGCAACACCCACTCAAACCGTGCAGAAAACAAAATAAAAATAATGATAATAATATGACTATTTCACAAGTTGACAACGGATTCATCAGGTTAAATCGAGCTTCGGCAAGCACCACATTTTATCTGTTACAGAGCATTTTAAGCCAGTAGTTAAAATTTTACTCTAGATTTGCTTCAATTTGTCTACGGTTCAAGGTTAAATTAAAAACAAGCACTCACATGTTTGGACAGGTCTGGGCTTTTAGAGTCCACATCATACCTGAGAGGGAAAAAATAAAAGACCAAGGCAGAACTTTTAGTAGAGAAAATATGAACAAGTCGAGATATTTTATTGAACATACTCTCAAACCAAACATGAAATGGAACTACAAAGCACTGCAGTCGCTAGAAATAAAAAAGGAGGTGTCATTTGTGCCATGTGCTTTGTTAAATTTTGGTATTTGCTTTTTTTTTGTTTGTTTGTTTCTGAAATTCAAGGTAATGCTGTCACAATCAATCACATGAAGGAAAGAGGCAACTAACTGTATAAATGTATGACTTGAAACTAAAAAAAAGCAAAGAAAAGACGGTAACACAAAGACAAATACGTCATATTTTAATGTGCTAGACTGAAAGCCAGTGTGTTTGATGAGGTGACCAGAAAAGCGTAATCAAATGTGTTAATTCAGAAGAGGCCAAATGAAAAGAACCTGGATCTGAGTATCTTCTCAGATGTTACCATTTGTGCTGCTCAGTAATTAAGGATGGGCTCAGCCCGACCTTTATTTCCTGAGAGGTGAACCTAATCTGATTTGCATGTGAATACAAAACAATGAAAGTGAGGGAAAGACAGTGTATGCGATGGCCAATATCAAACATATGACAGAAACAATGGATCCTCTTTATTCAGTAATCAGGTGTGTGTAACGTCGCATAAATCCTCTTATTTATTTTATGTTTGTTTTAACTGATGGACTTACAACAATTATAAAAATACAGTCAAACAATTTAACACAAGACCTCTGAACTGAAGAGTTTCCCTCATAATCAAGATGAACTGATCTGGAAAATGCTGTCGAGTTTGCCATGTTTTCTTTATGTTTCATAAGCAGCCCAGTATTGGCTGCTTATGTTAACATACAGTCCCATAAAAAATAATTCACACCTAAACATATTTTGTTAGAGCACATTCTTCCTCTTTTTTGCTCTGCCTGTTTCTGTTGCACACTGTTACTTCCTGCGGCTTTCTTTTCCAATTCATATAGATGTTTCCGCTCTTCTGGGTTAATTTGTAAAACATGTCAGTCCAGTAGATTCTCCCATCTGAGCTGTGAATCTCTGCATCTCATCCAGAGTGACTATGATCCTTTTTGGCTGCTTCTCTACTAAATGCTTTCTTTTGCTTGCCTGTCAGTTGTCATAGAGGGCCACGTTTTGATAGTTTTGCAACTGCGCCCAACTCTTTCTACTCCAACACTTTCCATTTTCAGGTGATGATGGATTGAGCAGAGCTTTGTAAGACGATCAAAGCTTGAGATGTTGTTGTAAATCCTAACCTGGAGCATTATCCCTGACCTGTCTGCTTTGATCCTTGGTCTTCATGATGCCGTTTGTTTGCTAATGTTCTCTGACAAACCTCTGAGGCCTTCACTGGATTTATAATGAGAACATATTAGACATATCTAGACTGTGACTTCTGAGGGCAATTCTTCCCCTGGTTTAGATTGAGGTGTATCAGAGGAAATTGGGGCTGAATTATGCACTACTTTGCATTGTTTTAACCAAATTTAATGTGTAAAGATTTAATGTTAAAAAAAAATGTAACAGGCTCAAGTGGTTTCATTTTTACAAAATACAATATACAAAACCATAGTGGTTACAGGGGTGATTTGTGTATCAGTTTCAGTTTACATATTTAAAAATAATAATAATGGTATCCAGCAATAAATATCAAGAACTGTCGTTCTATTTTTTAGGTCAAGCTCATATTCTATGCTATGAACCATTTTTGAGGGTGTAAAAAAGTCATGACCGAAATTTGACACATATGTTTGAAGGCTTTGTACCATTTGAACATACTGATAACATGGCTTGCATTATCTTTTAATTATTGTGGTTGGCATTCTCATCACTGCTAGTAGACATAAAAGAGGAGAAGAAGACGGGACAAAAGATTAAAAATAACTCACAAGTCAAAGCGTAGATTCTGTTTCTCCTCAAAAAAGTAGTCCAAGATGTACTTTCTAACAAAGTCGGGGTTTAGGGTGTTGTCTATCACCTCCGTCCTGCCGAACTATGAAGGGGAGAAAAATAGATGAAAGTCAGGAGAAAGAAATGATGAATGGAGACAAAAGAAAACTGGAAAAAACATAGTAACAAAATCTTTGCGGTATTAAATCAGGCCTTATTTTTAGTGGCTGCTGTGCAAAGAAGCTAGTTTTCCTTTAATTCCCATATCCCCACCTTTATCCCTAATTACAAAAAGATAACCCACTCATCAAAGCCCTACAGGAAGCAAGCGATAAGTAAAAGATCCTGAGAAAATGTGTAGGCAGAGAGAAAAAAAGAGTCTAGGAATAAAAATGGCATAGGAAGTACAAAGAGCCGGCAGAAGAAAAGGGGGTATTACTCAAAACTAGGGATTTTGGACAGAAAAGGGGGTGACAGGATGGGGGTGGAAACAGCAGAGGTGGAGAAGAGTAGTGATTAAGGCTTCCTAATTAGCGGGATTTTCACTTCCAAGGTGCCAAACGAAGGAAAATATGGCAAGAAAACACTCATAAAATGACACAAACCTTAAACACAGTTAATTGAGCAGAGTTTCACAGGAGGTGGCGTCAAGCACACATAAAATATTTTTGCTGAAATTTTATATAGCACTCAATCAAGAAATTTGCTACATGAAAAATGCCTACCACATTCTCTGTTTGTTGTAACACTTAATTATAAGTACTTTTGATATTTTACCTCTGGACAGCAAAATCAATGACGGTGGTTTTTGTGGCCTCATTCTGTATCTTATCCTTTTTCAGTGAGAATGGCAAGAGGTGTTAGAGGTTAAAATTGGATTATAAGCCACTATTTTAGTCCACTATTTTAAAAACCAACAGGTTTTTTAAAGATTGGCATACGGTCTGACGAAGAGGAGAGTATAAGCTCAAGAGCGAATTTGCCTCAAAACAAAAATGACATTGTGAGTGACAACAAAAGGAGAGACTGAGAAAGGCTGTTCAGTTCTGACACTGAAGTAGACTACTAGTGGTTTTGGACGATGAAGATAGCGATTGATGACATTTTCTCATAGGCTACTGTATTTTTTTAAGCAGCCAGGTTTAGTATGTTACAAATACGTAATTAATTAAAAGTTTTTTTGTTGTTTTTTGTTTTTTTAATCTGTCTAAATATCTCATGTTATAACCTGGATACCTGCAGCTTATAGACAAATTGTCTGTGTACAGACTTTATTTTCCCTTCAAAGTTAATGGGTGTGTCTTGTAATCAGGTGTGCTCAGTCTGGAAATTACGGTAGCCTGTTTTTCCACACAGTGGTGGTGAAATTGATCACTGTTGGATGTTAGTAAGGATTTTTCGCTTATTGCAGTAAAAACGCTGACAGTATAAACTCCGGGCACTTACGAGAACACGACACATTGTTTACTACCTCCTTGCTTGGTTTAATATCTCTTATTCCAAAGAACCCACTAACTGACTTGTGTAAGTGGGAAACGGAAATAAAAGGCAGAAATTGAATCTGTGCTGCACCTTGAGTCTCCGAGAGACCCCGAGGTGTTGATGAAGCTGTGAGCACATGTTAGTAAAGAGGCGGGTGATGGTTAAAGATGAGCTCTGTAATGTGATTTCCCCACTGAGTGGAGGAGACAATACTGATCTGCAGAGTTCATTAGATGCCGCATGACTGCAGGAGTTGGCTAATGAGAATCTGGCATGGAGTCCCTGAGTTTTCACCCTCACTATCACACACATACGCAAACTGAGTCTCCACAGATGTGTTGCACATGCTGCTAACTTGGCTAACTGAACTCTTCAGGCAACAGCTAGACTTTACAGTGCCTGATGTTAGAATCTGAACATGCCTCCAAAAACACTGTCACATTGTGGGTGTTTTTTTTTTTTTTTTTTAAGTGTGCCCACCAAAGTAGGGCAATAAAAAAATGCGATGATAATTCTTTGCCTTGGTGGTGGGTCTTCAGTCCCAAACTTGACCAAAATGTTATTATCTTCTTCCCCGGAGCACACACAAACCACAGCTGGGGATTTGTGTTGCTTCTTTGACCAACATGGGATTTTACTGTCCTCATGGGTTGTTGAGTAGACAGTTGCATACTGCTGCAATAATGAGCTTGGCGGTTTCTTCTGCTTTCACAGGCAGAGGTAAATGACACTAGTGTGAATTAGTGTGAGACGAGCCTTTTTTTTTTTTTTTCTTTTTCCGGCTGTGGCCTTCACTTAAAAAAAGCTCTGTTGTGTATGCAACAATTGCTCAACACCAACGAAAAGAGAAACACACTGCAAGCAGAAAAGGCATTCCGTAAACCCCCAGGAAGAAAATAGCATCAGGAGCGTTCTGGCTGGTCGGGGAGGAATTTTCATAGAGATGCTAAAAGTGTCGTGTGTCTAAATGAGAAAAAAACTAATCCATGGCTTGGCTTGAGCTTTGAGCTTGAGTTGTTTTTGCATGATTTTTAGACGGAAGAACACACAGAAATGTACACATACAATAAAAAAAAATCCTAATTTGTTATTGTATGTGTACAATATTTATTATAACTAACACTACAATATGTTTATGTTTTCCTGTAAGAAATTTTTTT
>NW_015113333.1:149586-151621 GCF_001443285.1 Poecilia latipinna
TAAGTTTTGTGTTAGATGGCGCCATTGACTGTAGACTTAAAAAAAAAAAAACACAGTGGACCAATACAAGCAGACATGCCACCACAAATAATTACAAATTGCTGAAACCTTTCACTGGACTTCAAGTGATGCAGATCCTGCGTCTCTCTTCCTGGTATTGGTGCACAATTTCCTATCACACTTTCTACAAATGTCCTAGGATGCACCACTTTGTGGTGTATTCTTCAGCAAATACCCCTTGTGGCTTATCCTTTTGGTGAAGGGTGTCAACATCTCCCTTCTGGATATCCGTTTAACCATTTGGGGTGCATTCACACCAGCCCTGTTCACACCAGCCCTGTTCAGTCCGCTTTAATTGAACTCTAGATTCCAGACTTTTCAGTCTGTTTTAGGGAGGTGTGAATGTGGAAACAAACTCTATTGTGGATCAAAAAAGAAAACTCCGGTCTTGGTTCGATTGAAGTGAACTCTGGCGCGGTTTGAATATGCAGATGCAAGTGGCTCGGACACTGTTTTAAAGGGAAGAAGTGAATTATAGTGCAGGACTTTCTGGGTAAATACTACCAAAGCAAACGTGAATGTCTAGAGCTAGAGGGAGAAATTGTTTGTGGTCGTTCACCAAAGCCGAAATAAAATCTTACAACCACTGCAATCTGACGCCACGTTATTTCATGAAGAAGAAAGTTGATCTCATGTCGTCTTTGAAGGTTTTTTTTATGTAATTTCTCTCTGAAAATGTAATAAATGTTGGAATTTTAGTATCCAATCCAACTCATTCTACCAAACTATCAGGCATAAAAATACACTTAAAAACTCAGGAAACATCTGCAGGTGCTTTGAGTTGATTACCTTATTATGGTGTGACACCACGAGTTTCCAAAATTTAAGTTTTTACAATATTTGCATTTTTTTTAAGACTTTCAATGCCGGGTTTTTAAAGTCTGTGGTAGATAGACGGTAGGTACTTTCTTTTTTCCTATGCGTTTGTCATGAAGCCGTAATTGTAACTTTATTTTTTCAAAGAAATGTAGCAGATAAACTCTACAGGGCATGCCATTTAACTGTGTGGGTTTAAAATTTCTCAGCTATTAAACTGCAATGGAGTTATAAATCTTTTTCCACTGAACCAAAATTATTAAAGTTTCTGGGGAAAATAGCTGCTGGTTGAGTGGAATCAGTCAAAGCAAGAAATTGCCTTAAAGTATTTTCAGACCAATCTCGAGCAGGGTACCGCGGTGTATGGGGTAATGTCCATCTGGAAAAAGAAGACCAGAGGGCACACAAAAATCTTGGTAATTTAAGATAAGCCAAAATGGATACACATAACCTTTATCAAGAATCTGCTGCATGAACTACCACCTGGAGGAAATGTAAATAGTCATTTATTGTGGCCGAGACTTGACCTGTGTGCTGCAGGGTACCGTCAGAAAATACTTTGCTTTACAGTGCCTTGAGAAAGTATTTTTACCTCCTGAACCTTTTCACTTTTGTGATAAAAATTCTCGGCGAAAGACAGAGGAATTATTATTTTATGCAACATTCATCTAAATTGTCTTTCTTACTCTGACACCACTAAATAAAATCCAGAAATCAGTATGTACCTAATTAGTAAATAGGCAAAATTACCTTTGGGAGGCACCATATTTCCTGAATCTGATGTGTTCACTGTCACTTGTCAAAACTGTATTTTTAGAGATAAAGGTATTTTCCTTACAAATCCAATTAGGAATTCAAAGGTGTCCTAAAGAATAGTGAGAAGTCATTTTTTCATAAAATGTATTATGTCCTTTTAATTATGTGATTCATTACCTGAACTGAAAAGAGTGGGAGGAAAGAAGAAAACTTTTAGCAGTGGAGTCTACGTCTTTTTACATAAATGTATTAAAGAATGCATAGGTTATGCTAAAGTTATGTTTGAAAAAAAGCCTACACACACACACACACACACACACACACACACACACACACACATATATCTATTAATTGTGTAATTAAACATTTGAGCAACAAATATGGACAATTAAATATATATTTA
>NW_015113333.1:156295-157364 GCF_001443285.1 Poecilia latipinna
CCTCCCCGACTCTGGAAAGCTGATGTAATTGGCCGATTTGAATTGAGAAGGCGGGGTTTGACTGCTGGATGTGGCAGGAAGATTGATGGCAGGTGCCTGCTGTGGTGCCTGAAAATAAATAAACCAGCTTTGTTTGCTGTACAGCCAAGACTGACTGACTGACTGACTTCTCTTTCCACAGCACACCTCCCAGTGTGTGTTCAAAATCACACAAGAACATATCTTCACATGTGAGTCTGACTGACCACATGTGAAATTTTACACATTAGAAATCACATGTGAGATGTGTGAAACACTTTTTTTTTTTTCACATGGGTGAATAGAGTGAACTATTGTAGTCATAGTGGCCACTCAAAGCGTTTTCACACAGTGATCTTTATTCACTCAGCCTGTCTCACACATGCACACCGTGATAACAAAGACCAGTAAGGAATTGTAGGTCCAGTGCTTTTGGTCAAGGACTCTGACAACTGGCAGGGGGAAGGTTTCCTAAAAGTCTTTTACATTTCAATGCATAATAAAATGTCCAAAAACATTGTTCAGGAAATTAGACATGTAACCAGTGGTTACATGTCTAATAGTAGAATGTGCTCTTCACCTCTCTTTATCTTTAGGTTATTTGAATAGTTATGAGATTGATCAGCTGGTGTCAATCAGACATATCCACATAATGCATTATGGGGGCAACTGTGGTTCAGTGGGTAGAGTAGTTGTCTTGTGATTGGAAGGTTGCAGGTTCAATTCTAGATTTGTCCTGGCACATCTCAATGTGGCACTTAAATTGGCTATGATTAGGTGAAGGTGACTCTAGTGTAAAATGTTTTGAGTGGTCAAAATGATTGAAAATCATTATATAAGTTCAGTCCATTTTACATACCCGGTGTTTTCAAACAGCAGGGGACTGATCTGATTCTCAGGCCTAATTTTCCCTGTACTCAGAACGTATCAAAGTTGTCCTCTTTAACGTCAAACACAGACCCCTTTTTCTTCACAAAAGGTAGATGCCAAGATGACCTGTGCTGAGCTCCACAAAGTCCTTGGTGCACAACAATCCACAACGTCACACCTA